>NC_048587.1:12689473-12864473 GCF_013265735.2 Oncorhynchus mykiss | reverse complement strand
TAAAGGGTCTGAATAATTATGTAAATGTTATTTCTTTTTTTAAATACATTTGATAAAATCTCTAAAAAACAGTTTTTTCTTTATGGGGTATTGTGTGTAGATTGATGGAGGGGGAATTTTAAAAAAACAATTTTAGAATAAGGCTGTAATGTAACAAAATGTGGAAAAGGTCAAGGGGTCTGAATACTTTCCAAATTCACTGTACTTTTGCAATGATTTGTTCACAATGGTGTGTAGTGTACATCTAAATTTGTTTCTGTATTTTGTTTGTGCCTATATAAAGAAAAAGCACATTGTATTACAAATAATCATGAAAATAAGCAATATAGCTGTATTTCTAAATTAATTAAAACAACAGTTTTTTTTAAGATGTACAGTGTATTTATTGAAAAGAGCAATGCGATCATCTGGTTTGTGGCTTCCAATTTTGTTATCCAATGGATCACTGACAATTCCTAAAACATTTCTACTCTAAGACATTCATGTAAGTACATCCATGCCACATGCCAAAATTGTTTAAGTAGTTAGGAAGCAACCGGCTTTTGGTGGGACAGTGTGTGAGAGAGACGGACAATAAACATACAGTTTACACTGAAAGCTTTCGAAAGCAGTCATGTCAAGCAGCACCATTCTTCATTTTTACATAATCTACATTGTTGTCCCCAAAATTATACCTTGTATACCAACATAGACATGACATTCTTTTTTTTTTCTCAGTATCACAATCAGCAGTTTTCCAAACAAACCAATACTTTCCCCTCAACCCCAGATGCCCGCTCATCCCGACATACATACTTTTGCAGTGTGAGTGTGCAGTGTGAAAAATTGTATTGTGGAAACTTACACCCACCTTCGTGAACTGCAGTTAAGGTTAAAGAAATGCATAAGGAAAAGTTTAGTACCATTGCCATCTTACAGAGAAGAGGCGTTTGGAGACATTCCTGCTTGTATTATTGTACAATCTCGAATTTGATCAAATACTGTTCTTTTTTTCAATTTATATATGATACGAGCAACTGTGATGGCTCTCTAAACAGAAAGTGACAAAATTGTATGAAGCCGTATTGTAAAAATAACTGACATGCAATTTCAGATGCAAGCTAACTGCAGAGTTAATGAATACTTATGAGTGCTAAGTAAAAGTACAAAGATGTGCTATGGAATTAACTCATGGAGAAAAAGGTTACAATCTTAGCTGTATATCAACACAATGAAGGGATTTTAAATACTACACAATGCTAAACTGAAACAGTGATTGTGGGCTTGAAACTGGTATTATAGTTGTTTGTAAGTGTAACAGCCTTCATAGAGCTCAGTGCTTTCGATGATGCGGTCTCCATGGAGATCTCTCAAAGTAGCCACTGTCAGACTTCAACATCAACCTAGTTTTTGGATGTTGAAGAAACACCTATTACCTCATTTAGCATGAAATTAATATCCCCCCCCCTTCCCCCATCCTATAAAGCCATTTGAACATTCAATAATATTGTCCTAGCTTTTTCCCCATTATTGAATTGGTGAGATTTCATTATCATCATCACGTTTTTCAATAAAAATGGAAGAGTCATTGGAGCAAGTGTATTAGTTCTGCTATAATGTTGCTGTAAAAATCCCCCCAAACATTACCTTTGAATTTACAGCGCAACACACAAACATCTGGTGTTATTCGTTAGCATGTGTTTACGCCATCTTATTCTGGATAAAGTCATTTCTGTTGCATCAAAACACATTCAAAGTGAAATACAAACAGCTGAATAATGTATATGAAGTCATTTTGAATTATGGTAAAAACAGTAGCTGAATATATGGTCTGCAGAAAGGTCACATTTTAAAACATGAGGAAGAAATGTTGCTCAACTATAATCAGTATAATGAACGAGGGCACACTTTAGAGCCTACATTCAATAGAGGAAGATTTAGGTAAAGATTGAGAAAAAAAAATTGGGGAGGGAAAGCTTTTTTTCAAAAAGAAATGTATTATATTAAACAAAAAAAGTGTGTCTCCGTGATGCTTGCTAGGACAAGCTTTATAAAAAAGGCAGCTTTTGCATTTTTTGGAATACCATTAAATTCGCTTTGTCCTAGTTAACTGTGACTGAATTGGGAGGATTTTGCAGTAAACTGTGTTTGTTACTTAAGAAAAAAAGAAGAAGCAATGAGATAGCCCTTTTTTAAAATGTAGAGTGAGTCATCCAAACAGTTCTGAAATTGAAGCCTCTGGTGGTTTTGAACTTCCGAAAAGGAATGTTGTAAAATTCTGTTGTAAAAAATGTTCACTTAGGGCTGTATCCTGACTTGATATGTGGACATTCAGTAACTTTACCATATTTTACCAATACAAATAAAGAATATCAAAATTAGAATGTAAAAGTTTACCAAATAAAAAAAAAATACAGGAAAAAGCAACAAAAATTGTCTAAAATGTGTGACTATGCAACTCAGTGTGGTCAATGTTTTAGACTTCTGAGGAATCAATAGTTCACAACAGGGCTCACAATACAATTAGTCCACAACTTTGTAACATTAATCCTATTGATCTAAAATACCAAGCATATAACACTGTAAATGGCACAACATTCTACAAAAAACAAAAATGTGACAAAAATGTAAACCTTTCTGCTAATTAGGTGAGACATGTTTGTCATCACTGGCATTTGCTCTAGGAAAAGAAGTACATATTGAGGGAAAATATTTCAGTAACACAGTAATAGTTTTACCTACTAACAGTAATAAAGTAATAACTAAGTAGTAGTAACCTTTTTGAAAAGCATTACAGTGTATGGAACTATTAAAGAAAAGTAGACTCAGAAATATGACACCATACAGAGCAGGGAAACTGCCTGCTTAAAGCATACATTGATACTTGACAGTAAAGGTAACAGCAGAATATGTGTGTGCTATGCAGAACAGACATTGTATGTGTTATGAAGCGATATACCACGGTGACACAAATTATTAAATTGTGGGCGGTTTGTTTTTTGACAAGCTGATAGTGTTTGTTATGTCGTGATAGTACTATTTACGATAACATATTTCATAACAGAGTTGGCCTACATTGATTGTAAAAAACTGTCATGATATGTTATATATTTGTCCTTGCTTTGGACAGTATGAGGGATGTATGACAAATTATTCAGTAAAACATGAATGTCATAAATGATCACAGATAAATTGTAATAAACAGGTTTAACTCGAGCCCTTGTTACAATCTGTACTGATAGTTTGGTTTTCTGGATGTGTTAAGTTAGTACACAGTGTATTACTAGTAAAATATAACCAATAGCCTTTGTGGAGAGCAATTAGTCAAGAGCACTTTGATCTGGCAATGGGCAGTGTAACATTTGAAAGAAATCAATACATTAAAATCAGCCTGCAAATGCATTGCTATGTAGCTAGGTACCGTGATTAGATTTCCTTCAAATAGTTAAAAAAAACAAAAAAAAACAAAAAAACAATTCAAGCAAGAATCAGTAAATCTAAAATATAACAAAAATTGAACCACTTCTACCTAATGGAATCATATTTTCTCTCTGTTGACAAACAACGACAGATCACAAGAGTAGAACGGATGTCATTCAGACGTGTTCCACTTGAGGACACAATATAACGATTCAAAGTGTAAACAAATTTGTGGACACCAATAGAATATTAAACAGGTTGCTAAATTATGATTGCACTTCATCTTTCTGTCTGTGTAAAGCCATACAAGTAGAGTAAAGTGAGAATAACTTGACCAATGGTTTATACACATTTCTGTATGACAATGTATGGGCCTACACTTAATGCAAAGGAAGGTCATACAATGCGCTTGATCCTAAAAACAAAACGATAGCCATCAAGAGTCACTGAAAGATCTAAAATAACAAACCCAAAAGCAATGACTTCAGAGTTGATATGCTGGACAATGGTAGCTCTTTGAATGAATTCACTTTGGTGTAAATATTAGGGAGGCTTAAATAGCAGTGTCTTTAGTTTGCCTCCACTCAATTACATTCTGCACCTGCACGATGCCCAGACATTCCATATCATCAGAATTGACCAAAGAATACAGTGTTGACATATTGTTTAGTTTTCACTGCAAGGTCACAAAATTGGAATGCAGTGTCACATTGTTTTTGGATGCGTGTTTGGAAATGCATGTCTTGAGTAAAAAAAAAAAAAAATCAGTAGTACCAACCCTCATAAGAGTACCTTTAAATAATATATTTTTGTACTAAGATGGCAAATGTCAACAGATACTGTAGGTCCAAACCATTCTAATGCCAAAAAGCTCACATCAGTCACAGACAGGCAACAACAGCATGTTCATACCTGCATATCAGTATATCAACACAATCTTGTATTGCAGTAAGCGCAGTGCCGGGCTGATTGGCAGAGTGTAGAGTTTGTGTCATAATCCTGCGTCTTGGTCTGAAGTGTAAACACAGTCATTAAATGCTCTGCAGTACTCAACCACTTGACCACTGACAACAGCACACGACTGCCTCTGGAGCATCTGGTAAACATATACTTGACTACATTCACATTATAAGAGCATCTGGGTTGAATACCGCATCAAGCGGCCATATTTGTTATGGCTATAAGTTGGTTCACGCTTTCATGTCAGACCTATTAAAAATTACAAACCCTATTCAATTGACCCTTCACTAAGCCCGACCGCAGAATGGGGCAATCAATCAAAGCACTCCAATGGATAGAAAGTGTTGTCAAGACCGACCCCTCGGACAAGCTCACGTTTCAAAGCATGGAAGCCATTGAGGGCATTGCAAAAAGTGAGTTTATCCAAAAACAAAATGTTTAAATGGCTAAATGATTGAACAGTGCACCAGGAGAGCTTGCTTCTGTGATTCCTGAAACAGAGACTGTTGGTATATGTTTTTTGATTCCGAAAAACTACTTTTGTTACATTGTTCGCTAGCTCAGCTGGTTATTAGTACATCACTGGGACCGTGCTCCCGCCCATCCAGGTCATCTACTCGAAACGGTGCCTGAGGAAGGACCGCAGCATCATCAAGGACCCCACACACGAGTGGTTCACCCCTTCACCGTCGGGGAGGCGGTATTGGAGCATGAGGTCTGATAACAACAGGGTCAGAGACAATTTCTAAATAGGGCGGCATTATTTTGGCTTCTATGTGGCGCAGCGGTCTAAGGCACTGCATCTCAGTGCTAGAGGCGTCACTACTGACCCTGGTTTGATTCCAGGCTGTATCACAACCGGCCGTGATTGGGAGTCCCATAGGGCGGCACACAATTGTCCCAGCGTCATCCGGGTTTGGCCATCATTGTAAATAAGAATTTGTTTTTAACTGACTTGCCTAGTTACATTTTAAATATCCGGAAAACTTCATTTGGACTGACCACCTGCAAGGAGTCTCTGCACCACGCACTTATTCACGCGCACACCCACACAGATACACTCATCCACACCCCTAGACCATGACCTTTTGGTTTTTTAACAATTGTTTGGATACGTTTCAACACTTAGGCCATATACATTTAATTAACTGTTTAACAGAGATGTTTTTTGTTTGAAAAGTGAGGCACGCAATCAAATTAAAAAGTAGACCCTTTTATTAAAATACTATAGCAACTGTAGCCCAATAATGGACTACCGTTACTCCTTGTAGTCCAAAGACCTTACATGTCCTGTTAGCAAATTAGCTCTGGTAGCCAAAACAGCCAAATACTTCTCAACGTGAATCGATTTTCAATTTTGGTACGGTTCTAGAAACATAAAACCCTCTTCTTCCTTATCACATTTGCAGTGACAACTCTTTTGTGGCGTCCATCTTCCGTTTACTCACAGGTAGATATGTAATTAGCACAGGTACGCCTCTGTTTTCCGTAAAAAAAAGCACTGCAACATGGAAATACGGCTGTGTGGGAACCCTAACCCTATAAACATTGAGTTTTTTGAAAATAATTTCTCACTGATATGAAAGATATGTTTATGTTTCAAAAAAACGTACCGCAAGCGATGCATTTAAACGTTCAGAATGAGCATCGGGGCTTTAAACAAAACTTCTCCAGTCAGTTAGCAATTATAAATGGGGTTTGGTAACCTTAGTTTTACACCTAGCGACTTTGAACCACTCCCTTCTGGGCGCAGGTATAGGGCAACCCTCGGCAGGAAAAACAGAACTAGACAATAATTTGTGCCAGGTGTGATATCCCTCCTAAATAGCTCGGGCTAATGTTCCCATCGACCCAGTAAGGCCAGCAGGCTAGTCTCTTTTTATTGATATGCAACTGTTATGAAAGTTGTATTGTCAATTTGTTTCGCATTTAAAACGCTACTTTAAACTTGTACATGACACTGCAACAAAACTTCTCCATGGGGACAATAAAGTCAGTAAAGTAAGGCAACCTAATCAAGAGATTTTAGCCTCATGGAGAGGCTAAAAGAGGCATAGTTCAGTCATAAATCAGAGAAGTTGTTTCTCTCTTTACTAGAAGCTCGAGGACATTATTTAAAAAAAAATCTAAATCGTGAAATTTCTCAGTACAACTGATTTATGAGAGGTGAAGACGTGCATCCTTTAAATATTTAATTAAATCTAGATAGCCTTAGTGTTAAAAACGTAAATCTTAGTTTGATGATGGTTCTATGTTCAAACAACCGCCCCAGAAGCTGTCTGGGATTTTCATGTTACGTGTGTGAAAGTGCACTAGTGGGGTTATACCATGCCTGACCGTTTCCCCAAGGCCATGGATACACTATTAAAAGCCTTGGGAAAACAGTCAGGCATAGGTATAACCCCACTAGTTTGTTCTTCAACATCTCGTAATAAATGGTAAACATAGTCAACACAGTGATAGCTCATTTGAATCAGACTGGTTTCTGCTAAGGTATTCTGATGAATTTGTGAGATACATTATGTAATTTCCCATTCTTTCAATTCGCCAGAATTCGAAAAACAAAAAAGAATGCCATGCAAACAGAGCAGGAGGTATAAAAATTAAAATGGATGAGTGGATCAACAGAGCAACTGATTCAGAGGTTAGTCGACCGATCATAATGGAACAGCCATGGGGTTAGTTATAATGCAAGTCAAATATTTATGTCGTTGGATGTACTTCACTCCACAATAATATTCTGCTGGGGAAACTGGTGTAAACTCAAATCACAGCATACAAAACCTATTAAAAAAAAAGTATAAGCTGCATCAATGCAGTTACTGTAAAGAAATCAAAAATGACTGATTTGGCATTGGTCAATCCCCCCCCCCCCGTCTCTTCATTTTTTTGTTCCATACCCACAATACATTTTTTTTTTTTTTTTTAAATGGCTAGGACGGGACATTACTGTTACTACAAGCCTCTATTTTTGACCTTCCTCTACCTTGACTCTACTTCTTTTTTGAGATTTTCCCCGCTTTCCTGTTGGGCTCGTAGGGTGTCCGTAGGATGCTCGGCGAATCCTCCATAACGCGGACCAGCAGGTTATCAATGTAGTCTTCCAGTTCACGGATATGGGCGTCCTTCTTTTTCACCACCTCCTTCTGCTTGATGAGCTCGCGCACCACCTCGTCAAAAGACAAGTTGCTATAGGAGGCCACGCTCGGCTGCTTTGTCTCCTGCGGGGGGCAAACCACAGCCATTGTGATGAATTCAACCATGATAGCACCATTTACAAATACCTCAGTAAAAAGTGTACTACTCCAAATGATACCCATTTGAGAGCAAATGGGTATCATAGCTAGATGGTAAAAATAGACAAAGCAAAAGGTCAAATCGGTGCTAAAGAGTATCTAAAGCAAGACTGAAGGTAGGCCAGGCCAGGGAATCCCACGTGTTATGGCAGATAGACTAATTGCCTAATTAAAGGTGTTTGAATAATGTCACAAACTATGTCATTACTGCACGTGTTTATCTCTTCTACCCTGGTGGCAATCAGGACTAATTGAGGGCCTGTGATAAGATGTCACTCCAAAAGGTGTGTTGGCACTGTCAATGCCATTTCATTTCAGGTGCTCGATCTGTTCAAGTCAATGGTATTTAAAATCAGAAAACGATAGATGGCTCGAACCAATCAGTAATGCTGCGGCGTGGAATCTGATTTGACGTTTTTAGTGTCAGTTCTGGGGAAATAAATGTGTCAACTCTCGTTCCCTATTTAAATCTTAAACCACGTGTCCTCCTCCACAAACCAGCAACGACTGAGACCTTGACCAGCTGGTGGACAAGAGCATCACATTAAGATTAAACTCCCTAGAAAACAACAATAAAGATTAGAAATGGGACTTTTTCGTTCCCAGGGGAAACAGCAGAGTGCATATTTCGGGAACAAAGGATCAGGCCAATAAACACGAAAACAAAGACGCAACCAAACTATTTTGGTTTTAGTTTTTTTTTCTTTAGAGGAAAAACGGTCTGTGTAGACTGCGCCTCTCTCATTACAGGGGGGACAAGAGGAGCTGCAATAATTTTTAATGAGGTGCCACGTTATCGCTTCAACAATGGACATCCTCCCCCAGGCAGATACAGCAGCAAAGCCATCAACCTGTTTAAAATACTTCACTTATCAGTCTCCTCTCCTCCCCGTTCCCAAATCAAGCTGCCATCGCTGTGCGGTGTCTACGATGTGAAGAAGTGCCGGACTATATTTACCTGTATACTATATATCTCTTCCTAGTATGAGAAACAAAGATAAACCAGAATGTGAGGGTCCCATCACTAGAGTCTATGTCCAAACAATTCAAGACTATGGTGGGGATCACACTAAGCAGCCTGCACCTTTATTTCCATCATGTTCAATAGTGTGGACATGCTAGGTGTCCTGCATTCCTCCATCGTAGGTAAGCTTCAAGTTATTTTGTCAGCGTTCTGACAGGCCAAAGTCGAAAGTAACTCTGCAATATGCCTCTTGTTTTCGGTCATAGAAAAATGTGATTGGGGGTTTAGCGACTGCTTACTCGGGAACTGAATATGCTTTTAGAAACAAAACAGGGAAAATATACTAAGAAATAAGCCTTTTGCACTTCCAGTCATCAGGACAACCAATTTAGCAGATATTTTCCTAACATGAATCAAGTTACAAGCTCAGTTTAACTATACTGTATGAGCAACGGCGTCCGATTCACACACCAAAGAGCCCCAGATATTATATAAAGCTACACAGCCAGAAGCTGTAGTGGCTGGTGACAGAGGCCTAGAAATGACCATGAACTAGCTAAGCGAAGACAATTTTTCTGCGATCAGTAGTGAGAAGTAGATAAGGCGAGCACACTTGGCATTCTCCAGTTGTCTCATTACTACATCTAATGAGGTCTACTTTGAGAATTTAAAAGCTCTGTTCTTTGAACTCTCTCACTATCCTTCCCCTCCTCTCTCACTGGTTTATTAGCAAGGGCCTGAAACAGCCAGTTCATTTCTGCTAGGCTCTGCAATAGAGTGTATGGAAGGGCACATGTGGCTAAGATAACTCCTCAACACCCACAATGAGAGGTGAGGAAAGCCATTATCAGAATCCCGGTTTCTCATTTCAACATCACTTTGGACATGGCTCTCTTACCACGTTAAACTAATTCAGGAGTGTAATTGCCAGCAACTACTAGAATTATGCACCAGCAGAGCATGTTTTGTGCTTTTTATTTTTTGGGGGAGGGGGAATGACAAAACTAAGGTGGCAAATAAACCCCCTCATCAATCCAATGACAATTTCACACATATTTATCCCTACATAGTGCTCCAATTATGGTACCAGTACGATATAATATAACTTTACCTGACCTTAGAGAGACCGAAACTTCACACGGTTTTAAATGATGAGCCAATCAGAGATGATGGCCGTTGTTTTCAGCTGTTAATTAGTTAAATTACACTCATCGTGAAGTGTAAAAGAAAGAAGAGACAACAGCTCAGAGATCAACCTCACAAACTGCAATGTCATGTAAGATCAGGGAGAGCTACTCAATTAAAAGTTGGTGGTGTTCTGAAACTAGGCCCATGCTTTTTGACATTCTCTCCCCCTTTATTTTTCCCCCCATGCTCTTTATGAAAGGGTTATTCCTACCAATGTAAACCTTGTTTGAGATTGAATCACTAAAAGTGTGTACGGTGAGCTCTTACATTTTTCTTGCCATGTTTCTCTCGCGCCTTCCGGATGTCTTCATTGCTGGTGGGCTTTTTATCACTGCAAAACATACAATAAGGAATGACAAAAATCATTAAAAAATAAAATAAAAAATAAAATCATGTTTACCAACACGGTTAAATCACCCTGTATCATCTTGCCTTAAACATAAATGTGACCACAAAACGGTAGTGTACGATGGTAGCTGTAAAGACGATGGACTAGCGCCTACAGTGCGAGGTTAATTGTGTGACAGATCTCAGTGTGGCTAAGAGGGGTCTGTTATCAAGCCGAGCTTCTCTTAAAGCTACACTCCTTAACTGAAGCAATAACAAGGCATTCTCACCGCCCCGGTTTCACAAAAAAAAGCGAATTCATAGACAAGGTTATGGATACAAAGACTGTCCATCCCATGATATCACAATTATAGTTTTAACAAATGATGTGGCTATACAGTGTTCTTCTGCATTTAATTTGTTTACAAACATTGGAATAAATCAAGCATATATTTGGGTTCTGATGGGGTACGACAGTTGACCGAAGCTCACATGGCATTTAGAAGTTATATTGTTCAAGAATCAATGGGTATATATATCATTATTTATAAGTCAAAAATGGATGTAGCAACTAAGGATTCTAGCTTTAAAGGGGCAATCTGTAGTGCGAACAATAACAAAGTGGACACTCCACCACTGATTTGGTGGCGGAGCTAAGGGATGGCGCTGGAGAAATGTACCTACCTACCTACATACATACATACATACACGACGGCTGCATGGTCCCATGGTGATTATACTTGCGTACTATTTTTAGTACAGATGAGCGTGGTACCTTCAGGCGTTTGGAAACTCCTCCCAAGGATGAACCAGACCTGTGGAGGTCTACAAAAATGCCTTTCTTCCCCTTTTCTGAGGGATGGTGTTCTTCGGCTTGCAAGCCTCCCCCTTTTTCCTCCAAACATAATGATGGCCGTTATGGCCAAACAGTTATATTTTTGTTTCATCAGACCAGAGGACATTTCTCCAAAAAGTACGATCTTTGTCCCCATGTGCAGTTGCAGACCGTAGTCTGATGGTTTTTATACTTGCTTGTACTGTTTGTACAGATGAACGTGGTACATTCAGGCATTTGGAAATTGCTCCCAAAGATGAACCAGACTTGTGGAGGTCTACAATTTATTTTTCTGAGGTCTTGGCTGACTTCTTTTGATTTTCCCATGATGTCAAGCAAAGAGGCACTGAGTTTGAAGGTAGTCCTTGAAATACATCCACAGGTACACCTCCAACTGACTCAAATTTTGTCAATTAGCCTATCAGAAGCTTCTAAAGCCATGACATCATTTTCTGGAATTTTCCAAGCTGCTTAAAGGCACAGTCAATTTAGCGTATGTAAACTTCTGATCCACTGGAATTGTGATAGTAAATTATAAGTGAAATAATCTGTCTGTAAACAATTGTTGGAAAAATGACTTGTGTCATGCACAAAGTAGATGTCTCTACCGACTTGCCAAAACTATAGTTTGTTAACAAGACATTTGTGGAGTGGTTGAAAAACGAGTTTTAATGACTCCAACCTAAGTGTATGTAAAACTTCTGGCTTCAACTGTATATCCAATAGTTCTTCCTGGCTGTGTGTAATAACACTTAAGATTTACTGGGCTACCAATGTAAAACAATTATACATTAAACAAAAGCATAGCATAGTAGCATAGTTTCCTAAGGACTCGAGGGGACCATCTCTGTCGGTGCCAAAAACTGTTGTATGTAAAATAATGTGCTTGTCATGCCCAGATCTGTTTCACCTGTCTTCGTGATCGTCTTCACCCAACTCTAGGTGTCGCCCATCTTCCCCATTACCCCCTGTGCATTTATACCTGTGTTTACTGTCTGTCTGTTGCCAGTTCGTCTGGTTTGTTCAAGCCTACCAGCGTTTTGTGTCTCAGTTCCTGCTTTTTCCAGTTTCTCTTTTATCGTCCTCGCTGGATTTTAACCCTTGCCTGTCCTGACCCTGTACCCGCCCACCTGACCACTCCGCCTATCCCTGAGCCTGCCTGCCATCCTGTACCTTGGCCTCTACTCTGGATTATCGACCCCTAACCTGCCTTGACCTGTCGTTTGCCTGCCCGTTGTTACAATAAACATTGTTACTTCACACAGTCTGCACTTGGGTCTTACCTTGGTACCTGATAGTGCTATAGCTTGGAAAACAAATACATGTGACTCTGGATGACAACATAATGTTTCCAACATTAGGGCTAAATACGCTTTTGTTTTGTTTCCTTGACACGATACTAACGAGTATCGCGATACTGGCATTGTCCCAGCCCTAGTTTACATAATGAATTTATAAGGTATAAAAATGGAAGTAGCAACTGCAGATTGCCCCTTAAAGCCAGTAATGACACCTGTATAGTATGATAAAGAAACCTTGGCCAACACATGGATAACTATATGCTACTGCTGATATACACTCACCGGACATTTCATTAGATACATTTCCGTGAATGCGGTGGTGTATTGCTCCTACAGACGTGGCTTGCTTTATAAAGCAGGCAGACAGGCATCGACACATTCGGTTATTGTTTGATTGAACATTAGAATGAGCTAAACAAGTGACATAAGCGACTTTGTGAGCATAGTGTGATCGTTGGGTGCCCGGCGTGCCGGATCCAGTATCTCAGAAACGGCTGCCCTCCTGGGCTTTTCACACAAACAAAAAACATCCAGTCTGTGGCAGACCTGTGGAAAATGTGGGCGACATGTGGGTGAAAACAGCTCGTTGATGAGTGAGGTCAAAGGAGAATGGCAAGAATCGTGCAAGCTAACAAGGGATCAGCAAATGTACAAATAACAGCGAAGTACAACAGTGGTGTGCAGAACAGCAGAATGCATAATTCCCTGTCACGGATGGTCTGTTGCAGCAGACGACCAAACCAGGTTCCACTCCTATCAGCTAAAATCAATAAGAAGCGGCTCCAGTGGGCACCCGATCACCCTGGACAATTGAGTGAAGAAAAAGAAACATGACAGCGAGTTCATTTTACTTGAGTGGCCTGCACAGTCCCCAGACCTCAACCCAATAGAGCATCTTCGGGATGAGATGGAACAGACTGTTCACAGCATGAATGTACCGCCGTCCAATCTGCAGCAACTTTGTGATACCATTGCGTCAGCGGGGACCAATATCCCTGTGGAATGTTTCTGACACCTTGTACAACGCCCTGAAGAATTAAGGCTGTTCTGAAGGCAAAGGGGGGTCCGACCCGGTACTAGATGGGTGTACCTAATAAACTGACTAGTGAGTGCATAAACGAGCAATATGGGCAAACATTATGTTTGACACTACATAAGTGTAACACAGGAACCTGATATGATTGGTTCAGTGAAACAGCTTAGAAAAGGTACATTTTTATGAAACAGCTAAGAGTAAAACAATGTACACTGCTCAAAAAAATAAAGGGAACACTAAAATAACACATCCTAGATCTGAATGAATGTTAAATACTAATTAAATACTTATTAAATACTTTTTTCTTTACATAGTTGAATGTGCTGACAACAAAATCACAAAAATTATCAATGGAAATCAAATTTATCAACCCATGGAGGTCTGGATTTGGAGTCACACTCAAAATTAAAGTGGAAAACCACACTACAGGCTGATCCAACTTTGATGTAATGTCCTTAAAACAAGTCAAAATGAGGCTCAGTAGTGTGTGTGGTCTCCACGTGCCTGTATGACCTCCCTACAACGCCTGGGCATGCTCCTGATGAGGTGGCGGATGGTCTCCTGAGGAATCTCCTCCCAGACCTGGACTAAAGCATCCGTCAACTCCTGGACAGTCTGTGGTGCAACGTGGCGTTGGTGGATGGAGCGAGACATGATGTCCCAGATGTGCTCAATTGGATTCAGGTCTGGGGAACGGGCGGGCCAGTCCATAGCATATATGCCTTCCTCTTGCAGGAACTGCTGACACACTCCAGCCACATGAGGTCTAGCATTGTCTTGCAATAGGAGGAACCCAGGACCCCGCACCAGCATATGGTCTCACAAGGGGTCTGAGGAGCTCATCTCAGTATCTAATGGCCGTCAGGCTACCTCTGGCGAGCACATGGAGGGCTGTGCGCCCCCCCCCAAAGAAATGCCACCCCACACCATGACTGACCCACCACCAAACTGGTCATGCTGGAGGATGATGCAGGCAGCAGAACGTTCTCCACGGCGTCTCCAGACTGTCACATGTGCTCAGTGTGAACCTGCTTTCATCTGTGAAGAGCACAGGGCGCCAGTGGCGAATTTGCCATTATTGGTGTTCTCTGGCAAATGCCAAACGTCCTGCACGGTGTTGGGCTGTAAGCCCAACCCCCACCTGTGGACGTCGGGCACTCATACCACCCTCATGGAGTCTGTTTCTGACTGTTTGAGCAGACACATGCACATTTGTGGCCTGCTGGAGGTCATTTTGCAGGGCTCTGGCAGTGCTCCTCCTGCTGCTCCTTGCACAAAGGCGGAAGTAGCGGTCCTGCTGCTGGGTTGTCCACCCATACAGACAGCATCGTGAAGAAGGCGCACCAGCGCCTCTTCAACCTCAGGAGGCTGAAAAAATTTGGCTTGTCACCAAAAGCACTCACAAACTTCTACAGATGCACAATCGAGAGCATCACCGCCTGGTATGGCAACTGCTCCGCCCATAACCGTAAGGCTCTCCAGAGGGTAGTGAGGTCTGCACAACGCATCACCGGGGGCAAACTACCTGCCCTCCAGGACCCGATGTCACAGGAAGGCCATAAAGATCATCAAGGACAACAACCACCCGAGCCACTGCCTGTTCACCCCGCTATCATCCAGAAGGCGAGGTCAGTACAGGTGCATCAAAGCTGGGACAGAGAGTCTGAAAAACAGCTTATATCTCAAGGCCATCAGACTGTTAAACAGCCACCACTAACATTGAGTGGCTGCTGCCAACACACAGACTCAACTCCAGCCACTTTAATAATGGGAATTGATGTAAAATATATCACTAGCCACTTTAAACAATGCTACTTAATATAATGTTTACATTATACATTACCCTACATTATTCATCTCATATGTATACGTACGTATATACTGTACTCTATATCATCTACTGCATCTTTATGTAATACATGTATCACTAGCCACTTTAAACTATGCCACTTTGTTTACATACCCTACATTACTCATGTATATACTGTACTCGATACCATCTACTGCATCTTGCCTATACTGCTCTGTACCATCACTCATTCATATATCTTTATGTACATATTCTTTATCCCTTTACACTTGTGTGTATAAGGTAGTAGTTTTGGAATTGTTAGTTAGATTACTCGTTGGTTATTACTGCATTGTCGGAACTAGAAGCACAAGCATTTCGCTACACTAGCATTAACATCTGCTAACCATGTGTATGTGACAAATAAATTTGATTTGATTATTGGGGGTGTCTTGCTAATTGCCTATAATTTCCACCTGTTGTCTATTCCATTTGCACAACAGCATGTGAAATGTATTGTCAATCAGTGTTGCTTCCTAAGTGGACAGTTTGATTTCACAGAAGTGTGATTGACTTGGACATTGTGTTTCCTTTATTTTTTTGAGCAGTGTATTTAACCTTTATTTAACTAGGCAAGTCAGTTAAGAACAAATTCTCATTTACAATGACAGCCTACTTTGTTTGACTTCTAAAAGCATGTTGCAATGTTTTGTAGTGGAAGTTCTAGTTGTATTAGCTACCTAACTCGTCCTGAATAAGCCAGCTGACCTAACGAAAGCACATGGACCGCAAAAGCCATTCAGTTTTGTAAGTCTTCTAATATTTGAAACTACTCTAAGGGATCTGGAATACTGTGCAATACATGTGCAATACATGTGCATCTGGGTCGTGTTCATTAAAGCACGCAATTGAAAGCGTTGGAAAATGTTTTTCAATGGAAAATGAAAAAGGTCAGTTTCCTATTGGCTAAGCCCAGGTAGTCCCCACATGTTTCAGTAAGTTTCTTTTGCCGTTTTATTCCTAATGAACATGACCCTGGCTTAGATACCAAACATAGTTGTGTGGACGTGGAAAGCTTTACCTTGCTTTGTAGTGTGAGCTGAAGGGGTTGGTTGGTTGGATGTCGCCCTGAGACTCACTGTTGAAGGGATTGGGCGAGCGCAGGTCTCCAGAGCTGCCCGAACGTCCCCCGTCGGTCTTGCGTACATCCTTCTTCCCGGTCACACGTTCAAGTAGGCTGACCTTCTCCTTCTTCTCCTTCTTCTCCCCTTGGTCCCACAGCTGGCCCTGCTCCACCTCAAATGGGTTGCGGTTGCGAGGAAGGGTGGCGTACTTCTGCGGCAGGCCATCGCTGATATCAGTAAAAGGGTCACAGTGTTCCTCTGTGTTCTGGTAGCCTTGCACCTCACTCTGGGAGCGCCTGTGAGGGGCGGCACCACTCCCTTTCTCTAAGAAACACAACAAACAAAATAACTGATATTTTTATAGAAATAATACTAATCACACAAAAACATTATGTCTCCTTAGGGGTACTAATATATACACACACACAGTTGAATTCAGAAGTTTACATACACTTAGGTTGGAGTCATTAAAACTTGTTTTTCAACCACTCCACAAATTTCTTGTTAACAAAACTATAATTTCAGTAATTCGGTTAGGACATCTACTTTGTGCATGACACAAGTAATTATTCCAAGAATGGTTTACAGACAGATTATTTAACTTATAATTCACTGTAAAAAAAAAATGTATACCTCCACAAGTCTGGTTCATCCTTGGAAGCAATTTCCAAATGCCTGAATGTACTACGTTCATCTGTACAAACAATAGTACGCAAGTATAAAAACCATGGGAACACGCAGCGGTCATACCGCTAAGGAAAGAGATGCATTGTCTCCTAGAGTTGAACGTGCGAAAAGTGCAATTCAATCCCAGAACAACAGCAAAGGACGTTGTGAAGCTGCTGGAGGAAACGGGTACAAAAGTATCTATATCCACAATAAAACAAGTCCTACATCGACATAACCTGAAAGGCTGCTCAGCAAGGAAGAAGCCACTGCTCCAAAACCGCCATAAAAAAGCCAGACTACGGTTTGCAACTGCACATGGGGACAAAGATCGTACATTTTGGAGAAATGTCCTCTGGTCTGATAGAATAGAACTGTTTGGCCATAATGACCATTGTCATGTTTGGAGGAAAAAGGGGGAGGCTTGCAAGCCGAAGAACACCATCCCAACCATGAAGCACAGGGATGGCAGCATCTTGTTGCGAAGTTGCTGCAGCATCACCTTCCAACAGGACAACGACCCTAAGCACACAGCCAAAACAACACAGGAGTGTCTTTGGGACAAGTCTCTGAATGTCCTTGAGTGGCCCAACCAGAGCCTGGACTTGAAACCGATCAAACATATCTGGAGAGACCTGAAAATAGCTGTGCAGTGACACTCCCAATCCAACCTGACAGAGCTTGAGAGGATCTGCAAGCTTGTAGCGTCATTACCAAGAAGACTTGAGGTTGTAATCACTGCCAAAGGTGCTTCAACAAAGTACTGAGTCAAGTGTGTGAATACTTATGCGTATTTAATATCATAAATATATTTTTTTTTAAATGCTACATTTGAAAAAATGTATTTTAAAAACAGTTTTTGCTTTGTCATTATGGAGTATTGTATGTAGTAGATTGTTGAGGGGAAACAAAATATTGAATTCATTTTATAATAAGGTTGTAATGTAACAAAACAGGCCTAACACTAGAAGAGGCTGCTGTCCTTACCCAGCTCCTCGATTGAGTTCATAGAGTCCAGCTTGGGGCGGAAGTGGGTGCCAATGAGGTCGGACATGGAGTGGGCAGCGGAAAGCTTATGGGAGCCGGCCAGTAAGGGTCTCTTGATCTTGGGCTCTGGCTGGGGCTGATGGTCCGGAGCACTGGGCTGGTGAAGGGTCTCCGAGTCACACATGGCGGAGCGGGGCAGGATGGCTGAGGAGGTGTCGGAGAAGCCACCATCGTGCTTGCGACCCTTCAGCTTGTCCTTGAGTTTAGTGAAGGGCGAGCGGGGCTTGTCCTTTACGGAAAGGTCGAACATGCTGGCCGTCATGTTGTTCCTCATGAACTGGATGCTGACCTGGATCTTCCCTCTCTCCTTCCTCTTCTTCCCTGGCCTGGAGTCCAAAGAGTACCAGCTGAAAGAAGGACATAGGGATAATTACTAGACAGGTACTTGTTATTAGTGGCACATTAAAATGAATACAGGAATATAAGATGAAAACATCAAAGAAAAAAATCAGGTGTCTTAATGGGTGGTAAAACGTCACAAATTCAAGTTAAAGCTATTTGTTTTTGTTCTGAGATCATTTAGGTTTGTTATAGCAACAGGGGTGGTTACATATTCATCCTTTTAAAAATGTATGAATTATGAACATGTTCAGACCTTTTTCCACATGGAAATATTGGTGTAAGTATTTTTTTTTTAAAATCAGTGGAAAATATAGGCCTATTAATTAATTCATCTAAATTCTAGGCTTTGTTTATGAAATGTTAGCTCAAAAATGGGCTAAAGTGATATGCTCTATCGACTGAGGTAAAAACTATCAGTAAACGTACAACACAGAAATCTGAGAGTACCTAAGTGAGTTGAGCCATTTCATTTTGAAGAAATGATTAGAAAAGTGGGGATCAAAAAACTGTTTGAGTCCGACACATTTCCCTGAGGAAGAGTAACAACTTGTGTATTCAATAAATTATTAGGGTAAAATGTCTGTGGTGGAAGTCCCCATTTCACCTCACATAAATCCACAGGCGACGTCACTTGAAGCTTTTCGTCTCCCTGTGAATACATATTATACGAGGGATAAACATAATTCCCTGCTAACTGTGATGGTCTGAATCGTGAAAAGAATGTTGAATAATATGGTTCATCAAGGCCATTCTGCTACTCTGCTCCTGTTTATTTAACCTCGGCCTTTTCTGCTGGAAGTAATACGATTGATGCCTTCGCTGTGAGAAAAAGGGGTGACATTTGCACAAATCTGGCCTTTGTTCAGAACTGCTACGACAAGCAATTGGGAAATTACAAAGGCAATGGTGCAGGATAACCATGCAACTCATACATGCTAATGAGAATGCTGGCTTCTCCATAGCCTAGGTCTAGCCCAGTGGTCACCAACCGTTGTGGTGAGATCACTTTTTAAGTCAAAATGCAGGCTGAGGTCTAAGCGCTCAGATAAAAAAAATAAAAAAACATGACTTAAAAAACATAAGCCTATGCAACATTAACCAATTAAAATGCATATTGGATATGCTTGAATTTCCCTGCCAATGTCATTGCAATGTTGTTCTTCTCAGACAATTGTATCATTATATTTTAAACCTTGAAGTATATGATCACACTTGGTACTAGATAATTTGCTGTATTACTTGTGAGGCATAGCTGAGTGAGCATGAATTGAAATAATTAGCTTTTTTATTTTACTGATGGTGGCTGCATCTGATGGTCAATCTCAGCGGAGGGAGACTGACCAAAAAGAAGACACTGTCTTCCAGCTGATGGCGGAGTTTGTACCTTCAGACACATGAAATGGTTCAAAATAGAGACACTTCGACTACCCCGCACAGGCCAGCTGAATCAAGTGCACCTACTACAAACAGCGTGAAACAAATATAAAAACACGCAAGGCTTTATCAAAGACAGGCAAAAACTGCTTCTCCAATAGAAATCCCCGATCACACTTGA
This sequence comes from Oncorhynchus mykiss, assembly GCF_013265735.2. Lineage (NCBI taxonomy): Eukaryota > Metazoa > Chordata > Actinopteri > Salmoniformes > Salmonidae > Oncorhynchus > Oncorhynchus mykiss. The sequence goes on along the minus strand of NC_048587.1, from coordinate 12,844,644 downwards.
GGCGACGTCATGGCGACGTTGGCTAGCTAAACACATCGTCGGATCCAAACGGTCGTTTCCCGCCGAACTGCGCATGTGTAGGCTGTCAAATCAAAAAGGCACTCCTTCAATATAAAGTTGTTTAAGACAAACATTAAAATGTGTCAGTTTGTCACGATCACAAGGTTGGAGTAATAACATGCTAAACTACTTAAGAAATAAGCTTGAATCTCACGAAGTTGCGCTTCTGGGTTTAGAAACTCTGTGGTTTATAATTTTATTTTTTTATAGAAATGGTTGGCGATCGACTAGGAATGCTTTGGAAATCGACCAGTAGACCGCGATCGACCGGTTTGTGACCACTGGTCTGGTCTTTTAAAACCAATGGTTTGTCGACTGCAACAATGTAGAACTGGGAACAAAGCTCACTCAAAATACAAAGTCAACATTTAAACCACCTCTCAAACAGCAGGTGCTCTGGTAAATTCCACAATTCCTCAATGAGCACAACCTCTGTCTGCTCAAGCTATAGGCTACTTCTGTCATTGGAAAAGTGGACAGGCGTGATGTTTTTTTGCCCTAAACTGTGGCTAAAGAACCTCCAAGGCAAGGGCCTCTTGGTCAAGCTAGCTTTATTCACATAGTGTGCTCTGTCCTTCGGAGCACGATCTAGGAGCCACAGCATGCTGCTGAGGGGGCCAGCCCTGTACTTCACATGGGTGTCAAGGCCAAGATAAACCTCCCTCTGCCTGGAACCACAATACTCCCACTCTACCAAGACCTCTGAGAAACTCCTCACAATCAACACAGGTGTGCGATAATTAGGGGCTGCCTACCTCAATGTCTAGATGGGGAAGAGAGTCTGTGTCAGCTTGAAAATACAGTTGACGGACACAGCTAGTTAGCAAATTGGGACTGCTCCAGTATTTGGATATGGCAGCACAAGAGTGGGCCTTGGGCTCATTCTAGTTGAGTCAGTTGTGTGGGATGACTAAATACTGGTACATTGACATCTCCACAACAGCTCTGTACTTGAATGACTGCAAACCCTGGAGGTGCATCAGCTCCGGCACCTTAAATAAATACTACCATCAACGGTTGCTTATGACACATCGCAATTCTCCCCAACTAATGGGTGAAGAGGAAGTGTGCTAATGTTTGCATGATGAAATGTACCAATGGCTAATTGACACCAGATCCTCTTATGTTCCTGTTCCTCTGAGCAGAATGGAGGCTTACTCATCATGTAGCCTAGGCCTAGCTAACTACAACACATTGTGCCATAGTTATTCTACACAGCCAAAAATAACTTTAAATAGCGCAACTGGATTGGGTGGAGCTGGTGTAGTGTTTTTTCCATACATTCACACCACTGGAAAAATATATATCATTTGAGTCAGAATTAGTAACAAGACATGTTTGGCCAGTTCCACCACATTCAGTTAGCATAGGCTAATACCCAAAAGAGCACAACATAATGTTTAGCCTATGCCATGTCCATAAATGACAGTTTACCATCTCAATTCCAGTATAAGGCAAGAATAAGCAAGGACAGTATTGCCATTTGTTGATTGTGTGATTGCTGGAATTGAGGTGGAACAGTTTGCTGCTATTAGACAGGAAAGATAATCTGATGGCCTGCTGACTGCTGTTCTCGCTGGACTAGTTCACCACCTACAAAGGCTGCACCCAGTCAACTCAATTACAACATGAAAGGCAGTCTATTCTCAAAAGACTAACCTCTTGATTCATTGTTCGGTGTCAACAAAGCACATCTTTTAACTAGCACAATGGCGTAGCCTGTGTCACAACAAGACAGATGTACAGGTAACTAGGGGTGAAACAGGTCACCAAACCCAGTTTAGTACGTATTGCTTTTTTGGGGTTTCGGTAGAGCGGGAAAAATAAACACCAACAGTTACTGTAGTTAATTTTGGTTAATTTGAGAAAATACAAAACGTTGGTGATCATGAGTCATATAATGACTGGTGAGAGCACAATCAGAATACCAACACTTTGTATTTTCTTAAATGAAAACACACGATTACTCAGCAACACTAAAATAAAGTGCAATATGTGTGTGAAATCAATGTGTAAACATGGCTCAGACATCGTATAGGCCTATGGTATGATGTTTTCTTACAAAGATGAAAATATGTGCACTTGTGTGTGACTCATAAAGGGAGTGTGTCTGCAGCACAGTATCTCTCATCTCCCACTCTGGGGTAATGTGATGGGCCGTCATTGAGTACCTTTGCGTAGCACTGGAGGCCCATCCATCTGTAGTAAGCGCAACACAATGCACCATTGCATATATATAGAGCGGGTCCTACCCGTTTGCTGAAAATTGGTGCGAGAGGGCGAAGTTAGTAATGGCCGCATATCCGCGGCTATAAACATGCCTATCGCTCTTGTAATTTTTTTGGCACGGTCAGAACCAGCTGCGAAGGGCTGCTTGAATGCAGAGGGAAGAAAAAGTTGTGATGTTTTTTTGCGTTTCCGTCTTGCTCAGGTGGTGGGAACACTATGGTGATGTCGACATAAATTTGCCAACATGTTTGAGGTGTTGGCAGCTGCATAGGCTATTTTCGTTGAGCAGTGGCGACATAGTACTGTTAACTCTTTGTCCATCGCTGTTGTAATCTACCGGGAAGCCAAAATGTTCCCAAACTGGAGATTTAAACGATGGAGAATTTTCCTGGTTTATCGATCCCATCCTACAGGGCCCGGTTTCCCGAGAGCGGTGGAATGTAGGCTTACGAGTGTTTTCACATCGTTCCTACAACAGCCGACATGCGTTTCCCAGTGCGTCGTTGTGGCCTGTGTCAATACGGATAGGATCAAAATAAATTCAGCACTGCTCTCTGATCAGCGTTCTCCCTTTCCAATCTTACTTTAACATTATAATTATTCCACAATAGTGACGACGAATCAGCTCCCAGAGAGCTATTATCACCTATGGCTACAAATATTGAGGTAGGGTATTCTAATTCTTACCCCAGCGGTTCGCAAACTAGGGGTCACGACTTTATTTTATTTTTTTAATGCTGTTTTATAAATTAAATATTATATACTGAACAAAAATATAAACTCAACATGCAAAAACTATAAAGATTTGACTGAGTTACGGTTCATATAAGAAAATCAGTCAATTCAAATGAAATCATTAGGCCCTAATCTATGGATTTCACATGACTGGGCAGGTGCCCTTCCCCACCCACTGGAGAGCCAGGCCCAGCTAATCAGAATTAGTATTTTTCCCACAAAAGGGCTTAATTACATACAGAAATACTCCTCAGTCTGTTTTTTTTATTTAAAAGGCACACGTAGCCTACATATCAATACATACACACAAACTATCTAGGTCAAACAGGGGAGAGGTGTTGCTTGCTCTGTTCTTTTAAACCAGGTTTGCTGTTTATTTGAGCCATTTGAGATGGAATGGAGTTACACACAATAATGGCTCTATAAAAATACTGTACGCTTTCTTGAATTTATTCTGGATTTGGGGACTGTGAAAAGACCCCTGGTGGCATGTCTGGTGGGGTAAGTGTGTGTGTCAGAGTTGTGTGTAAGTTGACTATGCAATTTGGATATGGATTTTCAACACAAGTGATGCAGTCAGTCTCCTCAACTCTTAGCTAAGAGATACTGTCATGCACAGTATTTATATCAGCCCTCTGATTATAATGAAGAGCAAGATGTGCCGCACTGTTCTGGGCCAGCTGCAGCTTAACTAGGTCTTTCCTTGCAGCACTGGACCACACGACTGGACAATAATTAAAATAAGAAAACTAGAGCCTGCAGAACTTGCTTTTTGGAGTGTGGTGTCAAAAAGCAGTTTCAATTGTTCTGCCTGTGGCAGTTCACAGGACGTAGTAACTTGTCCCGGACCTTCTGATTTCGACTCTCTACTGCAACTGCTGTCTCTAACTCTGAATGCTCAACTAAAAAAAGCCAACTGACATTTACTCACGAGGTGCTGACCTGTTGCACCCTCTACAACCAATGTGATTATTATTTGACCCTGCTGGTCATCTATGAACGTTTAACAGTACATGGCCAAGATGTTCATAATGTCAACCCGGCACAGCCAGAAGAGGACGGCCACCACTCAGAGCCTGGTTCCTCTATAGGTTTCTTCCTAGGTTCCTGCCTTTCTCGGGAGTTTTTTTCTAGCCACTGTGCTACTACATCTGCATTGCTTGCTGTTTGGGGTTGAAGGCTTGGTTTCGGTATAGTACTTTGACATTGGCTGATGTAAAAAGAGCTTTATAAATACATATGATTGATCTCTTTACTACGGACAGACCTCTCCCCATCTTTACAAACTTTGAATGTAAACTCAGCAAAAAAAAGAAACACCCTCTCACTGTCAACTGTGTTTATTTTCAGCAAACTTAACCTGTATATATTTGTATGAACATAAGATTCAACAACTGAGATATAAACTGAACAAGTTCCACAGACATGTGACTAACAGAAATGGAATAATGTGTCCCTGAACAAAGCGGGGTCAAAATCAAAAGTCAATGCAGCTGGTGGCCACACCAGATACTAAGTACTGCAGTGCATCTTCTCCTCATAGACTGCACCAGATTTGCCAGTTCTTGCTGTGAGATGTTACCCCACTCTTGTAACAGTTCCCGGACATTTCTGGGGGGAATGGCCCTAGCCCTCACCCTCCGATCCATCAGGTCCCAGACGTGCTCAATGGGATTGAGATCCAGGCTCTTCGCTGGCCATGGCAGGACACTGACATTCCTGTCTTGCAGGAACTCAGCCATACTGCTCTTTCTGTGCGTGGTGGCATTGTCATGCTGGAGGGTCATGTCAGGATGAGCTTGCAGGAAGGGTACCACATGAGGGAGGAGGGTGTCTTCCCTGTAACGCACATCGTTTAGATTGCCTGCAATCACAACAAGCTCAGTCTGATGATGCTGTGACACACCACCCCAGACCACACCATGACGGACCCTCCACCTTGATCCCGCTCCAGAGTACAGGCCTCAGTGTAACGCTCATTCCTTCAACGATAAATGCAAATCCGATCATTACCCCTGGTGAGACAAAACCGCGACTCGTCAATGAAGAGCACTTTTTGCCAGTCCTGTCTGGTCCAGTGACGGTGGGTTTGTGCCCAAAGGCGACGTTGTTGTCTGTCATGCCTGCCTTACAACAGGCCTACAAGCCCTCAGTCCAGCCTCTCTCAGCATATTGCGGACAGTCTGCGCACTGGTGGAGGGATTGTGCATTCCTGGTGTAACTCGGGAAGTTGTTGTTGCCATCCTGTACCTATCCCACAGATGTGCTGTTCGGATGTACCGATCCTGTGCAGGTGTTGTTACACGTGGTCTGCCACTGCGAGGACGATCAGCTGTCCGTCCTGTAGCGCTGGCTTAGGCATCTCACAGTACGGACTTTGCAATTTATTGCCCTGGTCACAACTGCAGTCCTCATGCCTCATTGCAGCATGCCTAAAGCATCTTTCTTTTGGTGTTTTTCAGAGTCAGTAGAAAAGCCTCTTTAGTGTCCTAAGTTTTCATAACTGTGACCTTAATTGCCAACCGTCTGTAAGCTGTTAGTGTCTTAACGACGGTTCCACAGGTGCATGTTCATTAATTGTTTATGGTTCATTGAACAAGCATGGGAAACAGTGTTTAAACCCTTTACAACGAAGATCTGTGAAGTTATGGATTTTTACAAATTATCTTTGAAAGACAGGGTTCTGAAAAAGGGACTTTCCTTTTTTGTTGAGTTTATATGTCTTGACAATGACAGTTTACAATCTAAGGTGACGCCAAGTAACTTAGTCTACTTAACCTGTTCAACAGCCACACCATTCTTTACCAGATTCAGATGTCTAGAACTTAGGGATATTTGTACCACATACAACACCCTTAGTTTTAAACATTTTCATGACCAGTTTATTACTGGCCACCATTCCAAAACAGATTGCAACTCTTTGTTAAGGGTTTCAGTGACTTCATTAACTGTGGTTGCTGATGCGTACAGTATATGGTTGAATCAGCATACATGGACACACATGCCTTGTTAGATGCCAGAGACCTGCTCTGCGGTACACCACACTTTACATGTTTGACATTAGAGAAGCTATCATGAAAGAAAAACCTTTGAGTTTTATTAGATAGATAGCTCTGAATCCACAGTATGGAAGAGATTGAAAAGCAATAACACAAGTTTTTTTCAACAGCAGGTTATGGTCAATAATATCAAAAGGCTGCACTGAAATCTAACAGTACAGCTCCCACAATCTTTTTGTTACCAATTTCTTTCAACCAATCATCAGTAATTTGTCTCAGTACAGTACATGTTGAGTGCCCTTCTCTATTTGGGCTCCCGAGTGGTGCAGCGGTCTAAGGCACTGCATCTCAGTGCTAGAGGCATCACTACTGACCCTGGTTCGATTCCAGGCTGGATCACAACCGGCCGTGATTGGGAGTCCCATAGGGCAGTGCACAATTTGCCCAGCGTCTTCCAGGTTAGGGTTTGGCCGGGGGTAGGCCGTAATTGTAAATAAGAATTTGTTCTAAATTGACTTGCCTAGTTAAATAAAAAGGTTAAATCAATTTTGTTTTAAATTAACACACTGAAACTCTGTTGTTAATTTGTGTACAGAGAAATGCCAGCTAAGAGCTGGCAGCAAGCTGATAGGCCAACCAGTAAAGGCTGCTTTACCACTCTTGGGTAGCGGAATGACTTTGGCTTCCCTCCAGGCCGGTGGACAAAGACTTTCCTGTAGGCTCAGATTAAATATATGACAGATAGGAGTGGCTATAGAGTCAGCTACCATCCTCAGTAGCTTTGCATCTAAGTTGATAACAATAATTTTCCACTTCTCCCACACTAACTTTATAAAATTCTAACTTAAAATGCTTTACTTTTATTATTAGTTTTTTTTGCGCATGAATACGATAGCTCACTGTTCATTGTTGGATTTTCCTGCCTAAGTTTGCCCACATTGCCAAATAAGTCATCATTAAAATAAATTGGCAACATCAAATGGTTTTGTGATGAATAAGCCATCCTATTCAATGAAAGATGGAGTTGAATTTGTCTTTCTGCCCATAATTGAATGTAAATTACATGTAAAGTGATCTTGGCTTCATAATACAGTTTCTTCTTCTTTTTGTTGATTTTAGTCACGTAATATCTACATTTGCAATAATTCAGCCAGTCAGATGTGCAGCCAGACTTATTAGTAAACACCGTTTGCCCCATCTCTTTCAACCATACAGTTTTTCAATTCCTCATCAATCCATGTTACCTTAACAGTTCCAACAGTCAGTTTCTTAATAGGCGCATGTTTATTAATAATTGGAAGAAGCAATTTCATAAATTCATTAAGTGCAGCATCTGGAGACTCCATATTAATCACATCAGAGCAACAAATATGTTTTACATCATCCACATAAGAGTCACAGCAAAATCTTTTGCATGATCTCTAATACACTTTTTAGGCTCAGCTTTTGGGACTTTGGCTTTCCTGGATATAGCCACTATACTTTTTTCCAAGATGGCGTAGCAGTCGGACGTCTCGTTTGTCTTGTCCCGTCCCGTGTATATATATATTTTTCTTAAAAAATATATACACTTCTCAAAAAAATAAAGGGAACACTAAAATAACACATCCGAGATCTGAATGAATGGAATATTCTTATTAAATACTTTTTTCTTTACATAGTTGAATGTGCTGACAACAAAATCACACAAAAATTATCAATGGAAATCAAATTGATCAACCCATGGAGGTCTGGATTTGGAGTCACACTCAAAATTAAAGTGGAAAACCACACTACAGGCTGATCCAACTTTGATGTAATGTCCTTAAAACAAGTCAAAATGAGGCTCAGTAGTGTGTGTGGCCTCCACGTGCCTGTATGACCTCCCTACAATGCCTGGGCATGCTCCTGATGAGATGGCGGATGGTCTCCTGAGAGATCTCCTCCCAGACCTGGACTAAAGCATCCGCCAACTCCTGGACAGTCTGTGGTGCAACGTGGCGTTGGTGGATGGAGCGAGACATGGTGTCCCAGATATGCTCAATTGGATTCAGGTCTGGGGAACGGGCGGGCCAGTCCATAGCATCAATGTCTTCCTCTTGCAGGAACTGCTGACACACTTCAGCCACATGAGATCTAGCATTGTCTTGCATTAGGAGGAACCCAGGGCCAACCGCACCAGCATATGGTCTCACAAGGGGTCTGAGGATCTCATCTCCGTACTTAATGGCAGTCAGGCTACCTCTGGCGAGGACATGGAGGGCTGTGCGGCCCCCCAAAGAAATGCCACCCCACACCATGACTGACCCACCGCCAAACCGGTCATGCTGGAGGATGTTGCAGGCAGCAGAACGTTCTCCGCGGCGTCTCCAGACTCTGTCACGTCTGTCACGTGCTCAGTGTGAACCTGCTTTCATCTGTGAAGAGCACAGGGCGCCAGTGGCGAATTTGCCAATCTTGGTGTTCTCTGGCAAATGCCAAACGTCCTGCACAGTGTTGGGCTGTAAGCACAACCCCCACCTGTGGACGTCGGGCCCTCATACCACCCTCATAGAGTCTGTTTCTGACTGTTTGAGCAGACACATGCACATTTGTGGCCTGCTGGAGGTCATTTTGCAGGGCTCTGGCAGTGCTCCTCCTGCTCCTCCTTGCACAAAGGCGGAGGTAGCGGTCCTGCTGCTGGGTTGTTGCCCTCCTACGGCCTCCTCCACGTCTCCTGATGTACTGGCCTGTCTGCTGGTAGCGCCTCCATGCTCTGGACACTACGCTGACAGACACAGCAAACCTTCTTGCCACAGCTCGCATTGATGTACCATCCTGGATGAGCTGCACTACCTGAGCCACTTGTGTGGGTTGTAGACTCCATCTCATGCTACCACTAGAGTGAAAGCACCGCCAGCATTTAAAAGTGACCAAAACATCAGCCAGGAAGCATAGGAACTGAGAAGTGGTCTGTGGTCACCACCTGCAGAACCACTCCTTTATTGGGGGTGTCTTGCTAATTGCCTATAATTTCCACCTGTTGTCTATTCCATTTGCACAACAGCATGTGAAATTTATTGTCAATCAGTGTTGCTTCCTAAGTGGACAGTTTGATTTCACAGAAGTGTGATTGACTTGGAGTTACATTGTTTTGTTTAAGTGTTCTCTTTATTTTTTTGAGCAGTGTATATACGAAATATATACGATCTCAATTTACATCTACGGATGGAACATACTCTCCTGCAACCCACCTCGCCCAATGTGGTACGGATCTGCAATTTTTTACACTTTTTAGAACCGGAACCCCATTAGTGGCGAGCCAGCTAATTAGCTGGTAGTCAGTTAGCCACTGCTAGCGGTGATCACCGTTAACACAGACATCAGCCAGCCTCAGCCCGGTCAATTCCTGCCAGTCTGCACAGCGTGATATCAACCCAGAGCATATTGGACTGATTTTTCTCTACCACATCTCCAGATTCCTTCCACAAGCTCTGAACCTTTACACCGGATCATCGCAGCAAGCTAGCAGCTATCCAAGTGGCTACTCCTGTCTAACGTCTCTGTCCTGAAGCAAGCATCAGTTAGCTCCAGGCATGCTCCAGGCTAGGCCCATCTCCCGGCTAGCCGAAGAGGTCCATCAGACAATTATTGGGCTACAATACCTATTTTGCCTGGACCCTTTTACTGCAGACACGGAGCCCCGCCAATCCATCACGACTGGTCTGCCGACGTAACCATCCGAGGGGGTTTCAACAGGCTCTCCCGTTGCGACGTCCCCCGAAGGCCCATCTGCTAGTCCTGGCCCGCTAGCTGTCCGAATCGCTGTGTCTCCAGCTCGCCTAGCTACTCACTGGACCATATGATCACTCGGCTACACATGCCTCTACCTAATGTCAATATGCCTTGTCTATTGCGGTTTTGGTTAGTGATTATTAACCTATTTCACTGTAGAGCCTCCAGCCCTGCTAAATATTCCTTAGCTAGCCCTTTTGTTCCAACCCCCACACATGTGGTGACCTCACCTGGCTTAATCAATTAAATGTATTTATTTATAAAGCCCTTCTTACATCAGCTGATGTCACAAAGTGCTGTACAGAAACCCAGCCTAAAACCTCAAACAGCAAGCAATGCAGGTGTAGAAGCAGGGTGGCTAGGAAAACCTCCCTAGAAAGGCCAGAACCTAGGAAGAAACCTAGAGAGGAACCAGGCTATGAGGGGTGACCAGCTTCAATGGTGCCTAAAGAGAAAAAACCTCTCTCATCACTCTATGCCTAGGTTTACCTCCACTGTCTTCACATCCTACCATATACCCTTGTCTGTACATTATGCCTTGAATCTATTCTTCCACGCCCAGAAACCTGCTCCTTTCACTCTCTGTTCTGAGCGCACTAGACAACTAGTTCTTATAGCCTTCAGCCGTACCCTTATCCTACTCCTCTCGTAATATAGAGGCTAACCCAGGCCCTGCAGCCCCTAGCTTCACTCCCAATCCCCAGGCGCTCTCATTTCTTGACTTCTATAACCGTAAAAGCCTTGGTTTCATGCATGTTAACATAAGAAGCCTCCTCCCGAAGTTTGTTTTATTCACTGCTTTAGCACACTCCGCCAACCCGGATGTCCTAGCAGTGTTTGAATCCGGAAATTTTCATCCCCAACTATAACATTTTCCGACAAGGTAGAACTGCCAAAGGGGGCGGAGTTGCAATCTACTGCAGAGTTCTGTCATACTAGCCAAGTCTGTGCCCAAACAATTTGAGCTTCTACTCTTAAAAATCCACCTTTTCAAAAACAAGTATCTCACCGTTGCCGCTTGTTATAGACCCCCTTCAGCCCCCAGCTGTGCCCTGGACACCATTTGTGAATTGATTGCCCCCCTGTCAATCTTCAGAGTTCGTACAGTTAGGTGACCTAAACTGCTTAACACCCCGACTGTCCTACAATCTAAGCAAGATGCCTTCAATCTCACACAAATTATCAAGGAACCTACCAGGTAAAACCCTAAATCCGTAACCATGGGCACCCTCATAGATATCATCCTGACCAACTTGCCCTCTAAATACACCTCTGCTGTCGCGGTCATCCCCGTCTTCAAAGGGGGAGACACTAGAGACCCAAACTGTTAGACCTATATTCCATCCTGCCCAGCCTTTCTAAAATCTTCGAAAGCCAAGTTAACAAACAGAGCACCGACCATTTTGGTTTCCGAGCTGGTCATGGGTGCACCTCAGCCTCGCTCAAGGTCCTAAACGATATCATAACCGCCATCAATAAAAGACAGTACAGTGCAGCCGTCTTTAACGACCTGGCCAAGGCTTTCGACTGTCAATAACCGCATTCTTATCGGCAGACTTGATAGCCTTGGCTTCTCAAATGACTGCCTCGCCTGGTTCACCAACTACTTCTCAGACAGAGTTCAGTGTGTCAAATCGGAGGGCCTGTTGTACGGATCTCTGTCAGTCTCTATGGGGGTGCCAAAGGGTTCAATTCTCGGGCCCACTCTTTTCTCTGTATATATATCAATGATGTCGCTCTTGCTGCTGGTGAGTCTCTGATCCACCTCTACGCAGACGACACCATTCAGTATACATCTGGCCCGTCTTTGGACACTGTGCTAACAAACCTCCAAAATGAACTTCAATGCCATACAACACTCCTTCTGAGTCATCCAACTGCTTTTAAATGCAAGTAAAACTAAGTGCATGCTCTTCAACCGATTGCTGATCGCAACCTCCCGCCCGACTAGCATCACTACTCTGGACGGTTCTGACTTAGAATATGTGGACAACTACAAATACCAAGGTGTCTGGTTAGATGGTAAACTCTTCTTCCAGACTCACATTAAGCATAACCAATACAAAATTAAATCTAGAATTGGCTTCCTATTTCGCAACAAAGCCTCCTTCACAAATGCTGCCAAACATACCCTCGTAAAACTGACTATCCTACCGATCCTCGACGATGTCATTTACAAAATAGCCTCCGACACTCTACTCAGCAAATTGGATGTAGTCTATCACAGTGCAATCCGTTTTGTCACCAAAGCCCCATATACTACTGCGACCTGTATGCACTTGTCGGCTGGCCCTCGCTACATATTTGTGGCCAAACCCACTGGCTCCAGGTAATCTATAAATCTATGCTACGTAAAACCCCACCTTAGCTCACTGGTTACCATAGCAACACCCACCCGTAGCACACACTCCAACAGGTATATTTCACTGGTCACCCGCAAAGCCAACACTTCCTTTCGCTACCTTTCCGTCCAGTTCTCTGCTGCCATTGACTGGAAGAATTGCAAAAATCACTGAAGCTGGAGTCTTAAATCTCCCTCTCTAACTTCAAGCATCAGCTGTCAGAGCAACTTACCGATCACTGTACCTGTACACAGCCAATCTGTAAATAGCACACGCAACTACCTCATCCCCATATTGTTACTTAACCTCTTGCTCTTTTGCACCCCAGGGTGAACAAACTTGCACATCATCATCTGCACATGTATCACTCCAGTGTTAATGCTAAATTGTCATTATTTCGCCTCCATGGCCTATCTATTGCCTTACCTCCCTGCTCTTCTACATTTGCACACACTGTACATAGATTTTTATATTGTGATATTGACTGTACGTTTGTTTATGTGTAACTCTGTTGTTGTTTTTATCGCACTGCTTTGCTTTATCTTGGCATGGTCACAGTTTAAATGAGAACTTGTTCTCAACTGGCCTACCTGGTTAAATAAAGGTGAAATACAATTTTAAAAAATAAGAAATTGTGATCACTGCATCCAATGGATATGGATACAGCTTTAGAACAAAGTTCTACAGTATCAGTAAAAATGTGATTGATACATGTGGATTATCTTGTTCCTGTAGTGTTTGTAAACACCCTGGTAGGTTGAATGATATTTAATCTGCTTATTCATATACAGTGCCTTGCAAAAGTATTTGGACCCCTTGAACTTTGCGACCTTTTGCCACATTTCAGGCTTCAAACATAAAGATATAAAACTGTATTTTTTTGTGAAGAATCAACAACAAGTGGGACACAATCATGAAGTGGAACGACATTTATTGGATATTTCAAACTTTTTTAACAAATCAAAAACTGAAAAATTGGGTGTGCAAAATTATTCAGCCCCCTTAAGTTAATACTTTGTAGCGCCACCTTTTGCTGCGATTACAGCTGTAAGTCGCTTGGGGTATGTCTCTATCAGTTTTGCACATCGAGAGACTGAAATTTTTTCCCATTCCTCCTTGCAAAACAGCTCGAGCTCAGTGAGGTTGGATGGAGAGCATTTGTGAACAGCAGTTTTCAGTTCTTTCCACAGATTCTCGATTGGATTCAGGTCTGGACTTTGACTTGGCCATTCTAACACCTGGATATGTTTATTTTTGAACCATTCCATTGTAGATTTTGCTTTATGTTTTGGATCATTGTATTGTTGGAAGACAAATCTCCGTCCCAGTCGCAGGTCTTTTGCAGACTCCATCAGGTTTTCTTCCAGAATGGTCCTGTATTTGGCTCCATCCATCTTCCCATCAATTTTAACCATCTTCCCTGTCCCTGCTGAAGAAAAGCAGGCCCAAACCATGATGCTGCCACCACCATGTTTGACAGTGGGGATGGTGTGTTCAGGGTGATGAGCTGTGTTGCTTTTACGCCAAACATAACGTTTTGCATTGTTGCCAAAAAGTTCAATTTTGGTTTCATCTGACCAGAGCACCTTCTTCCACATGTTTGGTGTGTCTCCCAGGTGGCTTGTGGCAAACTTTAAACAACACTTTTTATGGATATCTTTAAGAAATGGCTTTCTTCTTGCCACTCTTCCATAAAGGCCAGATTTGTGCAATATACGACTGATTGTTGTCCTATGGACAGAGTCTCCCACCTCAGCTGTAGATCTCTGCAGTTCATCCAGAGTGATCATGGGCCTCTTGGCTGCATCTCTGATCAGTCTTCTCCTTGTATGAGCTGAAAGTTTAGAGGGACGGCCAGGTCTTGGTAGATTTGCAGTGGTCTGATACTCCTTCCATTTCAATATTATCGCTTGCACAGTGCTCCTTGGGATTTTTAAAGCTTGGGAAATCTTTTTGTATCCAAATCCGGCTTTAAACTTCTTCACAACAGTATCTCGGACCTGCCTGGTGTGTTCCTTGTTCTTCATGATGCTCTCAGCGCTTTTAACGGACCTCTGAGACTATCACAGTGCAGGTGCATTTATACGGAGACTTGATTACACACAGGTGGATTGTATTTATCATCATTAGTCATTTAGGTCAACATTGGATCATTCAGAGATCCTCACTGAACTTCTGGAGAGAGTTTGCTGCACTGAAAGTAAAGTGGCTGAATAATTTTGCACGCCCAATTTTTCAGTTTTTGATTTGTTAAAAAAGTTTGAAATATCCAATAAATGTCGTTCCACTTCATGATTGTGTCCCACTTGTTGTTGATTCGTCACAAAAAAATACAGTTTTATATCTTCATGTTTGAAGCCTGAAATGTGGAAAAAGGTCGCAAAGTTCAAGGGGGCCGAATACTTTCGCAAGGCACTGTACCACACTTGTTAGGTGGATGGATCATGTTGGCAAAAGACAAAATGCTCACTAACAGGAATGTAAATCCATTTGTGCAAAATATTTTAGAGAGGGCCTCCTGAGTGGTGCAGCGGTCTAAGACACTACATCGAAGTGCTCGAGGCGTCACAACAGACCAGGGTTCAATTCGGCCGCGACCGGGAGACCCATGAGGCGGCGCACAATTGACCCAGTGTCATCCGGGTTAGGGGAGGGTTTGGCCGGGATGTCCTTGTCCTTTCGCGCTCTAGCGACACCTGTGGCGGGCCGTGCGCATGCACGCTGACACGGTCACCAGTTGTATGGTGCTGCCTCCGACACATTGCTGCGGGTGGCTTCCGGGTTAAGCGAGCAGTGTGTCAAGAAGCAGTGTGACTTGGCAGGATCGTGTTTTGGAGAGTGCATGGCTCTCGACCGTCACCTCTCCCGAGTCCGTACAGGAGTTGCAGCGATAGGACAAGACTAACTACCACTGAAGAAATGGTAGTTAAAAAAAAGTAAAAAGACCATTAAAACTCATGGTACGCTTTTTCAGTGCTCTTGACCTCATTAAAAACAAATATCAAAGCAGGTTGGATGTGACAGGAGAGATGAGGTGCGCACTGTCAACCTCGCCCCCTGACTTTGAGAAGATATGACGAGACATGCATCAAGCACACCCATCGCATTAGTGGCGGTGAGATAAGACAAGCAATGTCAGACTAATTTGAAATTGACTGTCATAGCCCCACATTAAAAGTATATGATTGTGAATTGAGAATACAAATCAGAAATACTGTTAGAATGTTTTCCAATTGACTGCCACATGAAAACGTTAGCAATGCTGACCACAGAGACACATCATTGGTGATTAGGGACAGTTTTTCCAAACCATCAATTGATTTAGGCTAGTCTACCCAACCCTCTGAATCATGTTCCAAATTGTTTCTGCAGGTTAGTCCTGTGACATTGAACAAGACAGTTCCGCAAATCCAACCTACTTCTTCCTGTTGGCAGTTCCTTAAACTTCAAACACAGAACTAGGAAACCAAAGGCTTAGCATTGTCCGTTGTGACTAGGGATGCTTTACAGTCTATGTGTTTATACATGTGGGTTTGAGAGCAGAGAAGGCAAATTTCCTATTTAACAGTTGGACAAATAGTTATATTATATTTGGCTTAATGTTCTGAAACTTCCTTGAAAGGCAGCAAAAACATTATTTAGTTAGATTAGTTTGGTGATACTTACTCAGTTTTCCTTCTCTCCTTGTTATCAAAAATCTCATTGAGATTGATGGTACTCTGGCCCAGGAATTTATCCATTCCCACCAGGGACCTGTGCATCACGATGAGGCATAGTTCGTAGATTTCTGGGTTGCCCTCCAGAAGCAGACCTGGCAGCTCAAAGGAGGCTTCTTCTCTCCACACTGGGCTGAGTGTTTTCTCTGCCACAGATGTCGAGTACTTCTCCTTTCCCAGCTGAATGATAGTGTAGGCATCGTTGGTGCCATTCTTACTCTTAGCTTGTAGGTCAGTTGCTTGAAGAACAGTGGCTTGGACATGAGTCGGGAACCACTTTTGGGACTGCTCTACTAGTGACATGATCAGCTCTGTTTATGTGTGGTTAGCAAAACAAATGTATGTGGAGGTGAATTGACCTTAAAGTGACGACAGAGCATGCAAACAGTAACAACTTATTTCTTAGTACATGATGTTCATGTAGATTGGTGATTTGTAGGCAAAGACAACTTAAAGTGCTTATTGGTCATATATGTTTTATATGTACAGCTAGTAGCACATCTCAATAGTTAGCAACTAACTAATTACTTCAGTCCATTTTACACACTTGTCTTTTGTGATTATCATATCACAAATGTCCAAGCCACTGTTGTTAAGCAAGTCACCTGAAAGCAACATGGGAGAGAAGAGTACATTGTAAGCAGTTGTGCAGGTTGACTAACGTTAGTTACCTAACGTATGTATTACAGATGTGCTATCTATGATTCAAGTTCAGCAGGCCAACTAACGAACAAGCTAAACAGCTGACACCAATAACCATTGCTAGTTTGCCTGAAGGATTAGCTAGCTATTTAGCTATACAGCAAAAATAGCGTGTTTTTCAGTTCTGTTGCCTTGTCATATTGTGACAGACCAATCGTTATTCTTATACAATAATAACGTGTTGCAAAGTAGTAGCATTGATTACTAGCCGTACAGTAGATTGGACAGCTGATTATGTTAGCTAACTAAACAAGCTTGCTCAATACTGTACCTCGTCATTTTCTCCAAACTTGCGACATTTTGCCATCATGTAAATCCATTCGATTGTTTAACATATTTCACAAATAAACTTCAAAATTATTTATTGAAGGTAGATTTCGTGATTTTACAGCCTGCTAGTTGTACCAACCAAAAACTCTAATTTCCTTGTTAGCCAACTACATCCGCAACAGTCACAGGTGAAAGTTCAAGCTCCTCCTCTGTTGCCGTAGAAACAAACGGGGTTGCAGGAACATGTTCATATTTGTACATGCCCTAGGTTTATTTTTATTTCTATTTATTTAATTAGGCGAGTCAGTTAAAAATACATTATTATTTACTATGACTGCCGGGAAAAACCAGACAACGCGATGCCAATTGTGGGCAGCCCTATGGGACTCACGGCCGGATGTGATGCAGCCTGGATTCGAACCAGGAATTGTAGTGACACTGAAATGCAGTGCCTTAGACTACTGGCCACTAGGTACAGAAAGGAGCCAAGACTGTGGAAGAGGAATGTGCCTTTTCGAAAAAGCAGGAAACATATGTCCATGTGGTTCTAATGTAGGTGATACAGTTTTCTCGATTTGGAGAGTTGGTGCATGCCGAAAATGGAAAATGCATGAAAAAGTGTTTCATTAGAGTGGTGAATCCAATCATATCGTAACTAACAGTAATTAATTAAAACAAGGAAGTAATAATGAAACAATGGAAAGTATGTGTCTATGATTTACAGCCCCAAATATCTGGTTTCCACTAGTTATCATGGCCACAAAGTCATAAACCCTGCCTTCTACAATTTCTCAGATGATGAACTTTACCCTAACCTCAACCCTAACCTTAACCACACGGCTGAATGTATTTCTAATCCTAAAATTAAATTAAGGTTAAGGTTAGGATTAAGGTTTAAAATCAGATACATTTTAGAAAGCAGAGTTTATGACTTTGTGGCTGTGGTTGTGACGACCCAAATCTCTACAATGTGTGGTTGTTGACGACCACAAATAACAATAAACGTGTTTATAAACGTGGATATAGACTTTGTAACTTCTGCATGATGTTGTGGCACAGTTGATGCCACGCAGGACTACGGGCCATAAGGTTGAGAGTTCGCTGACCAACACAGACAAAGTCCCTCTCTCAGTCTGTTTCATAGCACTACGATCAGAGCCATCTGCAGACAATGATCAACTAGGGGAATAATCCGATTTTCAATATTTTGATGTCAAATTTATAATTATGTAAAATATATGCAACAAATGTTCCACCAACAGGTTTCTGTGCCAATGCAACACAAAACGAATAAACCAAATAAATCAATATCATGGTTTACGTTTTCAACACCACAATAAATAGACTATGTCAATCTGAACAAACAGAAAATACATCCCTCTCTACCTTGAAGGCTTGGCTTGACAATCTCCAAATGTCATTAAACTTTTTGGTGTTTTGTAACAGATGTCTCTTTCCATTCATCAATTGACATGGCACAGTTTGGATTGATTGATTGATTTTATGTGTCAGTAAAAAAAATACATATACACACAAAGATCTTTTTAAAGTGACCAGGGTTGCACAATAAAGTCGGGGATTTATTTCCATTGTGGTCCCTATTTTTTCACATAAATACATATACATACACTACATTCCCAAAAGTATGTGGACATCTCATTCCAAAATCATGGGCATTAATTTGGAATTGGTCCCCCCTCTGCTGCTATAACAGCCTCCACTCTTCTGGGAAGGCTTTCTACTAGATGTTGGAACACTGTGGTGGGATTTGCTTCCATTTGCTTCCATTCAGCCACAAGAGCAATAGTGAGGTCGAGCAGTCGGCATTCCAATTCATCCCAAAAGTTTTCGATGGGGTTGAGGTCAGGTCTCTATGCAGGCCAGTCAAGGTCTTCCACACCGATCTCAACAAACCATTTCTGTATGGACCTCGCTTTGGCCGTGGGGATATTGTCATGCTGAAACAGGAAAGGGCCTTACCCAAACTGTTACTACAAAGTCGGAAGCACAAAATCGTCTAGAATGACATTGTATGCTGTGGCATTAAGATTTCCTTTCACTGGGAAATCAGCCCCAGACCATTATTCCTCCTCCACCAAACTTTACATTTGGCGCTATGCACTGGGGCAGGGAACTTTACACCACTCCAGCAGATGCTTGGAATTGTGCATGGTGATCTTAGGCTTGTGTGTCACGGGATACTAGGGGTGGTGGGTTGGAATCAGGCGCAGAGAGCAGGGTTCAGTATATCGTGATTTATTCTCCGGCCAAAAAACGGTCACGCCAACATACAGGGCGCATAGAACAGACCAGCCCAAACACAGGACCAAACAGTCCGGAGAATACACACATGAAAACCACATCCAACAGAGTAACAAAAAACAATCCCGCACAAAACAAGGGCGGGACAAACTACTACATATAGGGAAGCTAATTAAACTAAAATACACACAGGTGAAACTAATAAGACAAAACCAACAGACAAACGAAAAAGGGATCGGTAGCGGCTAGTAGGACAGTGACGACGACCGCCGAGCTCCGCCCGAACAGGCAGGGGAGCCAACTTCGGTGGAAGTCGTGACAGTAACCCCCCCTGACGCGCGGCTCCCGCAGCACGCCGCCACCGGCCTCGAGGACGACCCGGAGGACGAGGCGCCGGGCGATCCGGGTGGAGGCGGTGGAAATCTCTTAGGAGAGAAGGGTCCAAAATGTCCCCCACCGGAATCCAGCATCTCTCCTCCGGACCGAACCCCTCCCAGTCCACGAGGTACTGTAGGCCCCCCACCCGGCGTCTCGAATCCAGAATGCCACGAACCGTGTACGCCGGGGACCCCTCGATGTCCAGAGGGGGCGGAGGGACCTCAGGTACCTCACCTTCTTGCAGGGGACCAGCCACCACCGGCCTGAGGAGAGACACATGAAACGAGGGGTTAATACGGTAATACCTTGTTGTAACCTGTTGTTGTAACCTGTAACACACCTCGTTTATTCTCCTCAGGACTTTGAACGGCCCCACACACTGCGGCCCCAGCTTCCGACAGGGCAGGCGGAGGGGCAGGTTTCGGATCGAGAGCCAGACCCTGTCCCCCGGTGCAAACACGGGAGCCTCACTGTGGTGCTGGTCAGCGCTCCTCTTCTGCCATTCTCCCGCTACCCTTAGCGAGTCCTGGACGGCTTTCCAGGTGTCCTTGGAGCGCTGTACCCATTCCTCAACCGCAGGAGCCTCGGTCTGGCTCTGATGCCATGGGGCCAGGACCGGCTGGTAACCTAACACACACTCAAAAGGGGACAAGTTAGTTGAGGAGTGGCGTAGGGAGGTCTGAGCGAGTTCAGCCCAAGGAACATACCGTGCCCACTCACCAGGCCGGTCCCGGCAATAGGACCACAGAAACCTGCCCACATCCTGGTTTACGCGCTCCACCTGCCCATTACTCTCAGGGTGAAAACCTGAGGTTAAGCTGACCGAGACCCCCAGTCTCTCCATGAACGCCCTCCACACTCTGGACGTGAATTGGGAACCCCGATCAGAAACGATGTCCTCAGGCACCCCATAGTGCCGGAAGACATGGGTAAACAAGGCCTCCGCAGTCTGCAGGGCCGTAGGGAGACCGGGCAACGGGATGAGACGACAGGACTTAGAAAACCGATCCACAACGACCAGGATCGTAGTACTTCCCTGGGACGGGGGAAGGTCGGTAAGAAAGTCCACCGATAAGTGTGCCCACGGCCGTTGTGGAACGGTGAGGGGTTGTAACTTCCCTCTAGGAAGGTGCCGAGGAGCCTTGCTCTGAGCGCACACTGAGCAGGAGGAGACATAAAATCTCACGTCCTTAGCCAGCGTGGGCCACCAGTATCTCCCTCTAAGACTCCGCACTGTCCTCTCGATGCCAGGATGACCCGAGGAGGGGAGAGTATGAGCCCACCAGATCAGCTTATCCCAGACCCCCCTCGGCACGTACTGAGTCCTCGCTGGACAGTTAGGGGGGACCGGCTCTAACCGTGAGGCCCTCTCTATCTATCTATCTATCTCTCTATGTTTATTGCACAGTCCTCTCGACAATGGGGTGGTAATTGGGTCTCCCTCTTTTTACTGAAGGCGATAGCCAAATCGGCATATTCAGAGGGAATGCGCACGGTGGAAACCTGGTCTGGACTCTCCACCGTAGTCGCAACAACAGCAACTCCTATACACCTGTCTGAACACTCCTCTGACCACCCCTTAAGAGCCCCCTGTCGCCAGGAAATCACCAGGTTGTGTTGAGCTAGCCAGGGAATTCCCAACACCACTGGAAACGCAGGTGAATCTATTAGGAACAGACTAATCTGCTCCTTATGATCCCCCTGCGTTACCATGTCCAGCGGCACCGTAGCCTCCCTAACTACTCCTGACCCTAATGGTCGGCTATCTAAGAAGTGCACGGGGAAAGGTAGGTCTAACGACACCAGGGGAATCCCTAGCCTTAACACGAGCCCACAATCCAAGAAATTCCCAGCTGCGCCTGAATCGACTAGCGCCTTATGCTGTAGAGAGGGAAGAAACCCAGGGAAAGAAGTTAATACATACATAAAACTGACAGGAAGCTCTGGGTGAGTCTGGTGCTTACTCACCTGGGGTGATCGAGTAGTGCTCCGCCTGCCCTCCCGACTTCCAGACGAGTTCCTCCAGCACCAGTCGGCCGTGTGCCCTCGCCGACCACAACTGGTGCAGGAGGACACTCCTCCTCCGGTCCCCCTCGAAGCCGCCCCTCCTAACTCCAAAGGGATAGGGGCAGGAGGGCTGGGAAGTGGAAACTACAGGACCTGATCCGAACGCCCGCGGGCAGCCAGCAGGTTGTCGAGACGGATAGCCAAGTCAATGAGTTCATCCAGAGTGAGGGCGGTGTCCCGACATGCTAGCTCCCTGCGGACGTCCTCCCTGAGACTGCATCGGAAATGAGCTATCAGGGCCCTTTCGTTCCACCCTGCTCCTGCGGCCAAGGTCCTGAACTCCAGGGCAAAGTCCTGCACGCTCCTCGTCTCCTCGTGAACAGCCGTTCACCCGCCGCCCGACCCTCTGGTGGATGGTCAAACACAGCTCGGAATCGGCGGGTGAACTCGGGGTAATTATCCCTCGCCGAGTCCGGACCATTCCACACTGCGTTGGCCCACTCGAGGGCTCGCCCAGTCAAACAGGAGACGAGGGCGCTCACGCTCTCCTCTCCGGAGGGAGCAGGACGCACGTTAGCCATGGTCCATGGCCGAACCAATCCTATGAAGAACGCTGGTATGATGGGGGACCCTCTCCTCCATCGATGGGAGAGGAGATGCGGCTGCTCCTGCTGATTCCATGTGTAATGGGTGCCCGATTCTGTCACAGGATACTAGGAGTGGTGGGTTGGAATCAGGCGCAGAGAGCAGGGTTCAGTACATCGTGATTTATTCTCCAGCCAAAACACGGTCACGCCAACAAACTAATAAGACAAAACCAACAGACAAATGAAAAAGGGATCGGTAGCAGCTAGTAGGACGGTGACGACGACCGCTGAGCACCGCCCGAACAGGCAGGGGAGCCAACTTCGGCGGAAGTCGTGACAGTGTGTGCATTGCTTGACCATGGAAACCCAGTTCTTCTGCTGACGTTGCTTCCAGAGACAGTTTGGAACTTCAACCGAGGACAGATGATTTTTATGTGCTACACACTTCAGCACTCGGCAGTTCCGTTCTGTGTGCTTGTGTGGCTTATCACTTCGGGGCTGAGTCATTGTTGCTCCTAGATGTTTCCACCACACAATAACAGCGCTTACAGTTGACAGCAGCAGCTCTATCAGGGCAGAAATTTTACTAACTGACTTGTTGGAAAGGTGGCATCCTATGATGCTGCCACATTGAAAGTCTCTGAGCTCTTCAGTAATGCCATTTTACTGCCAATGTTTGTCTATGGAGATTGCATGGCTGTGTGCTCGATTTTATACACCTGTCAGCAACGGGTGTGGCTGAAATAGCCGAATCCACTCATTTGAAGGCGTGTCCACATACTTTTGTATATGTAGTGTAGATACAGACACATTACAGAGACAGAGATGGAAAAAATTATCAACCTCCAGATGAGTATGAGGGGGGAGTTCAAGTACATTTTGGACCATCAATCCCCACAGTAAATATTGATCTGTCCCTAAGTGAACTAAATGACTATTGCCCTGTTGCACTCACTTCTTGAAGCATGTGGGAACAGCAGACTGGGATAAGGATTGGTTGAATATGTCCGTAAACACACCAGCCAGCTGGTCTGCCAAGCTCTGAGGACGCGTCTGGGGATGCCGTCTGGGCCTCCAGTCTTGCGAGGGTTAACACGTTTAAATGTTTTACTCACGTAGGCTGCAGTGAAGGAGAGTCAGCAGGTTTTGGTAGCTGGCCATGTCAGTGGCACTGTATTGACCTCAAAGCGAGCAAAGAAGTTATTTAGTCTGCCTGGGAGCAAGACATCCTGGTCCGCGACGGGGCTGGTTTTCTTTTTGTAATCCGTGATTGACTGTAGACCCTGCCACATTACTCTTGTGTCTGAGCCATTGAATTGCAACTCTACTTTGTCTCTATACTGACGCTTAGCATGTTTGATTGCCTTGCGGAGGGAATAGCTACACTGTTTGTATTCGGTCATGTTTCCGGTCACCTTGCACTGGTTAAAAGCAGTGGTTCGGCTTTCAGTTTTGCCCGAATGCTGCCATCAATCCACGGTTTCTGGTTTGGGAATGTTTTAATCATTGCTGTGGGTATAACATCGCCGATGCTCTTTCTAATGAACTCGCTCACCGAATCAGCGTATTCGTCAATGTTGTTGTTGGACGCAATGCGGAACATCTCCCAATCCATGTGATCGTATTCCTCTTCCAAGGGGAACCATTTGAGTAAAATGTAAGAATGACAGGGTGAGGAATTGTTTGAAGTAGGCTACTTATTGTGTAAAAAAAGCTAGCAGAAGACCATACAATATAAAGATATAATGTTACACCCAGTATAAGAAATAAATGTTTCTGGGACCAATAAGATACTTGAATTACCAACCAGCTGCTTTCCTTCTTCTCTTCAGCCTATATGTTCGATTCTGTTCTATGTTCATGGTTGCTTCAAGTGTATTTTTATATATTGTGTTGTCAGGATGTATATAGTGAAATAGCATGATTTTGCACCCATGAGTATACACTGCCACAGTCATGACACAGAACCTTAATTAAAGGCCCAGTGCAGTCCAAAACTAGATTGTCCTCTGTTTTTTATGCTTTTCCAGACAATGTGGTTGGACTAATACTGTGAAATTATGAAATGACCGCCTGAAATGTCAGCCTGTTTTGGTGATACCAATAAGAAAGAGAGTTCCAACCCTCTGTCAAAAACAGCTACCGTAATTTCTGGACTATTAAGCACACCTGAATATAAACCGCACCCACTGAATAAAAAAAATATATGTATTTTGTACATAAATAAGCCGCACATGTCTATAAACCGCAGGTGCCTACCGGTACATTGAAACAAATTAACTTTACACAGCCTTTAAACGAAACACGGCTTGTAACAAAAATAAATGGGCTTTTAAACGAAACACGGCTTGTAACAAAAATAAATAGGCTTTTAAACAAAACACGGCTTGTAACAATTTTTTTTTAAATAGCAGTAAACAGTAGCCTACCAAGAAAGTCATTGGTCACTATCTTCTTCCTCCTGTGCATTGAAACCACTGAAGTCATCTCCTTCGGTGTCGGAGTTGAATAGCCTCAGAATTGCTTCATCCGATGTTGGATCGCTGCCCTCTTCAACACGCAGCAGTCCAGCCTTTCGAAACCCGTTGATGATAGGGGATTTTTTGACAATGCTCTACGCTGTCAGCAGCTCGATTTCCTTTTCCAACAGCCAGATCGATCGCCTTCAACTTGAAAGCTGCATCATATGCATTTCTCCGTGTCTTTGCCATGATGAGGGGGACAAAATGACTACCGTAATCAGAATGATGGGAAGTTTGAGCGCACTCGATTTACGTCACATTATGTGACGGTGCTCAGTTTTTTGGCGGCATGAATCTTGTGAAAGCGGGAAAAATCCATAAATTAGCCGCGTCAGTGTATAAACCGCCAGGTTCAAAGCGTGGGGGAAAAGTAGCGGTTATAGTCCGGAAATTACGGTAGTTTTCAGTTTTCCCCTCCCCACTTGGGTCACTCCCAGACAGTCATAGCAAAATTCTTGCTTGAGAAATTGCACTTTGCTAAGAAGCGACTGTTGTTTCTTTTTAACCATTTTAATTAAAAACAATAATAATAGGGTACTTAATTGTTACCCGGAAATTATTTGATATTGAGATAAAAATGGCTGCATTGTACCTTTAATTCGATAATTTGTCAAACACTTTAATGTATTATCCTATTGGAAAACAGTACCTCAATCTCTCCGTCTTGTGTGAGATATAAACATGAAAGGCATTGTATTCCAACATCACCTATATCCTTTTATTGTTTTCCTCTAAATAAATAATAAGGAAACATCCTCACTCAGCTAAAGGTTAGAGATGCCGCTCTCAAGGAGCAGGACACTAATCTGGATACTTATAAGAAATCCTGTCACCCACTTACCCCAAGGCGGCTCAACTTACCCTGTCCCTATACTCAACTTACCCCATACCCGAAGTAAGTTGTGCCAAGACACCCCTTTTTATGAACAAGCTATGTGTCACATTCTGACCTTAGCTCTTTTGTTATGTCTTTGTTTTAGTATGGTCAGGGCATGAGTTGGGTGGGTTGTATATGTTATTTTTTCTATGATTTGCTATTTCTGTGTTTGGCCTGGTATGGTTCTCAATCAGAGGCAGCTGTCAATCGTTGTCCCTGATTGAGAACCATATTTAGGTAGCCTGTTTTCTATTGTGTTTCGTGGGTGATTGTTTTCTGTTTTCTGTTGTGTGTCTGCACCAGCCAGAAGTGTTTTCGGTCGTTTCTCTTTGTTATTTTGTTATTTCCGTGTTAATTTAATAAATATGGACACATACCATGCTGCACCTTGGTCCTCACCTTCTTCCACCGACGACGGCCGTTACACTATGTGTTCAAAACTTATGTTTACAAGAATTCTGATTATTTCCAGGGATACATGACATCCTGAAATATAAACATGAAAGGCATTGTAATCCAACATCACCTATATCCTTTTATTGTTTTCCTCTAAATAAATAATAAGGAAACATCCTCACCGAGCTAAAGGCTAGAGCTACCGCTTTGAAGGAGTGGGACATTAATCCGGACGCTTATAAGAAATGTCACTATGCCCTCAGACGAACCATCAAACAGGCAAAGCGTCAATTCAGGACTAAGATTGAATCCTACTACACCGGCTCTGACGCTCGTTGTATGTGATAGGGCTTGAAAACTATTATGGACTACAAAGGGAAACCCAGCCACGAGCTGCCGAGTGACTCGAGCCTACCAGATGAGCTAAATGCCTTTAATGCTAGCTTTGAGGCAGCAACACTGAAGCATCCATGAGAGCACCAGCTGTTCTGGATGACTGTGTGATCACGCTCTCCATAGCCGATGCGAGCAATACCTTTAAACAGGTCAACAGTCACAAAGCCGTGGGGCCAGTTACCAGGACGTGTACTCAAAGCATGCGCTGACTAACTGGCAAGTGTCTTCACTGACATTTTCAATCTCTCCCTGACCGAGTCCGCAATACCTACATGTTTCAAACAGACCACTATAGTCCATGTGCCCAAGAAAGTGAGGGTAACCTGCCTGAATGATTACTGCACCATAGCACTCACGTCGGTAGCTTTCAAAGGCTGGTCATGGCTCACATCAACACCATCATGCTGAAAACCCTAGACCCACTCCGATTCGCATTTCGCCCCTACAGATCCACAGATGACGCAATCTCAAATCGCACTCCACACTGCCCTTTCCCACATGGACAAAATAAACACCTATGTGAGAATGCTGTTCATTGACTACAGCTCAGCATTCAACACTATAGTACCCACAAAGCTCATCACTAAGCAAAGGACCCTGGGACTAAACAACTCCCTCTTCAACAGGATCCTGGACTTCTTGACGGGCCACCCCCAGATGGTAAAGGTAGGCAGCAACACATCTAGAAGAAAAAAATCTAGAAGAAAAAGAAACGCACACCTATAAAGACGAGGTGCTGGCTAGCGGAATAGAAACTTGAAAATAAAGGAGAGCCGCAACAACACATCTGCCACGCTGATCCTCAACACTGGGGCCCCTCAGGGGTGCGTGCTTAGTCCCCTCCTGTACTCCCTGTTCACCCACGACTGCGTGGCCAGCACGACCCAACACCACCATTAAGTTTGCTGACGACACAACAATGTATAATGGTAGACCTGATCACCTACAACGTTGAGACAGCCTATAGGGAGGAGGTCAGAGACCTGGCAGTGTGGTGCCAGGACAACAACCTCTCCCTCAGTGTGAGTAAGACAAAGGAACTGATCGTGGACTATATAAAAAGGAGGTCCAAACAGGCCCCCATTAACATCGATGGGGCTGTAGTGGAGCGGGTCGAGAGTTTCAAGTTCCTTGGTGTCCACATCATCAATGAACTATCATGGTCCAAACACACCAAGACATTTGTGAAGATAGCATGGCAACACATTTTCCCCTCAGGAGACTGAAAAGATTTGGCATGGGTCCCCAGATCCTCAAAAAGTTCTACAGCTGCACCATCGAGAGCATCCTGACCGGTTGCATCACGACTTGGTATGGCAACTGCTCGGCATCTGACCATAAGTGGCTACAGAGGGTAGTGCGTATGGCCCAGTACATCACTGGGGCCAAGCTTCATGACATCCAGGACCTATATACCAGGCGGTGTCAGAGGTAGGCCCAAAAAATTGTCATAGACTCCAGTCACTCAAGTCATAGACTGTTCTCTCTGATACCGCACGGCAAGCGATATCGGAGCGCCAAGTCTAGGACCAAAAGGCTCCTTAACAGATTCTATCCCCAAGCCATAAGACTGCTGAACAGCTAATCAAATGGCCACCCCCCTTTGTTTTTATACTGCTGCTACTCGCTGTTTATTATCTATGCATAGCCACTTTACAAATTATTATTTAATACATTTTCATTTAATTGAGTTTATTTAGTAAATATTTTCTTAACTCTATTTCTTGAACTGCAATGTTTGTTTAAGGGCTTGTAAAGTAAGCATTTCACGGTAAGGTCTACACCTGTTTTATTCAGCACATGTGACAGATAAAATTAGATTTGATTTTATACACCGACGTATATAAAAATATCAAGTCATAAGTTAAAGAACAGTAACGTATGGCCTCAGTCTATGCGTTCCAGGTGAACAACACTGAAGCCACATAAACTGTCCAACATGTAAAGAATACCTCTATTGCATAGCAGCCAGGTCCACATGTTGAGCAATATTAGGCATCCCCTTTAATGTCCACAATCTACCAAGGGTCTCGCCACGGTCAGGCAGATGGTTTTGGTTTAGCCTCCTTTCTTCAACACTATATAGGTTGTATTACATTTATTATACACTTTAAAAAAGTCTCTGGCTGCAAGATTTTCCATCTGTTGGAGGCAACACAATATACTATGTAGAAAGTATGAAACCCGGTGGGGAGAGGTGAAATTGTCAGTGCTGCTCTAAATTTGGTACATGTCTAAGTTGCAGGTTGATGTTTATTGGAATCAGCCTTGTCCTTGAGGCAGAACTGAATGATTTCCACCAGCTACAAACTCAAAATGGTAAAATGTAATGAAAACAATATATAATTTTTGGGTCTTAATTTAAGATTAGGTTTAGACATTAGGGTTAGCAGTGTGGTTAAGGTTAGGATAAACATTTAAATGACTTTAATTACAGATGTAATGACTTTGTGGCTGTGCCAGCTAGTGACCACTCTGCAGAGCTGCCTCCAGAACAAGATTCATGACGAAAAACGATAACCTGCATCTAAATATGAGTGATTTAAAAAGGTGGGCTTTTAGCTGAGAAAACATTTAGATCACAGATGAAAATGTAATAAAAAAAGAAGGAGAAAGGAACACAAATCACATCTAGCATGTCTCTCTGGAATGTTTTTGTGCACAGGTTTGATATATAGTGGTGCAGATGTGCGACTGGCGCATGACGAAGAAAGCTAATATAAAGTTGCTAAATCAGGGTAAGCTTGGTGACTCCCAAAAAGGTATTTTCTTAATAACCCATGATTCACTAGTGTTTATCGAGAAGGTATCCCTACTTACTCACCTTACCCTTTTGGTATAATGGCAGAAATGGGTGCAATGAAGGCTGATGCACAGAAAATAATAATTTTGTTCAATAATTCCACAAAAGGCTGAATATACACTACCGTTCAAAAGTATGGGGTCACTTAGAAATGTCATTGTTTTTTTGTCCATTAAAATAACATCCAATTGTTCAGAAATACAGTGTAGACATTGTTAATGTTGTAAATGACTATTCTAGCTGGAAACTGACTATTTTTTATGGAATATCTACATAGGCGTACCGAGGCCCATTATCAGCAACCATCACTCATGTGTTCCAATGGCACGTTGAGTTATCTAATCCAAGTTTATCATTTTAAAAGGTTAATTGATCATTAGAAAACCCTTTTGCAATTATGTTAGCACAGCTGAAAACTGTTGCATTGATTAAAGAAGCAATAAAACTGGCCTTCTTTAGACTAGTTAAGTATCTGGATCATCAGCATTTGTGGGTTCGATTACAGGCTCAAAATGGCCAGAATAAAAGAATGCTAACGATTTTATCTTTGTTTATTACAAAATAAACATTTAGTTGAATACCACAATCAAAACATGTATTCACGGAGTGCAAGGAGAATTTTATAAAATGTTTTACCCTAAAAACCTGGTAACAAGTTTTTGATTGAATCCTTTATCTGCCTCTTGTTCTTAGTTCTATTGAGCGTGAACAGCTCTATTGGACAGACTAACCTGTAGTCTTTGGTTTTAACCTGACAGCTGTCTGAGAGCTGGGATGTAGTCCTACTGTCTTTGGGTGCTGGCCGGGGTGACAGAAGAGGGGTCATGTTTTAACTTGCTATTTGGAAAGGTGGAACGAAACCTGCACATAAAAGCACCAGGTGGTAAACAACACAAGTGTTGCTTGTTCTGAATTATTTCACACACACTTCTTGTACACATAAGCAAATTAGAAGGGAGGTTTAACGAGCAACCTTGCCACTCACAATTGTCTCACTACGCCACTTGTTTTTTCCTGGGAAGGCATGGGAATTTCTCCGGAACAAAAACAGCCACTCAACGGTAGGCACAGAAAGGGACAAGAAATCCAACACAAATACAGTTCTATTCATGAAATCTGAGTACTACATTGTATACTGAAATTTGTATAAGGACTATTAATACATGAATGGAATGTAGGGAAATGACTTTCCTTTTTCTTACTTTTTTTCCCCCTGACTGGTTATTCATTTTTTTGTCCATTTAAATAACATAAAATTGATCAGAAATACAGTGTAGACATTGTTAATGTTG
Source organism: Oncorhynchus mykiss (assembly GCF_013265735.2). Taxonomy (NCBI): domain Eukaryota; kingdom Metazoa; phylum Chordata; class Actinopteri; order Salmoniformes; family Salmonidae; genus Oncorhynchus; species Oncorhynchus mykiss. The sequence goes on along the minus strand of NC_048587.1, from coordinate 12,814,318 downwards.
TAAATGACTATTGTAGCTGGAAACGGCAGATTTTTTAATGGAATATCTATCTACATAGGCATACAGAGGCCCATTATCAGCAACCATCACTCCTGTGTTCCAATGGCACGTTGTGTTAGCTAATCCAAGTTTATCGTTTTAAAAGGCTAATTGATCATTAGAAAACCCTTTTGCAATTATGTTAGCACAGCTGAAACTGTAGTCCTGATTAAAGAAGCAATAAAACTGGCCTTCTTAAGAATAGTTGAGTATTTATTTTTTTTGCCTAGAAAGCCAGCAAGAACCCGATGGTCACTCTGACAGAGCTCTGGAGTTCCTCTGTAGAGATTGGAGGACCTTCCAGAAGGATAACCATCTCTGCAGCACTCGACCAATCAGGCCTTTATGGTAGAGTGGCCAGACGGAAGCCACTCCTCAGTAAAAAGGCACATGACAGCCCACTTGGAGTTAACTAAAAGGCACCTAAAGGACTCTCAGACCATGAGAAACAAGATTCTCTGGTCTGATGAAACCAAGATGCAACTCCTTGGCCTGAATGCCAAGTGTCACGTCTGGAGGACACCAGGCACCGCTCATCACCTGGCCAGTACCATCCTTACGGTGAAGCATGGTGGTGGCAGCATCATGCTGCAGGATATTTTTCAGCATCAGGGACTGGGAGACTAGGGAAAGATATAAGGACCAAAGTACAGAGAGATCCTTGATGAAAACCTGTTTCAGAACACTCAGGACCTCAGACTGGTTCACCTTCTAACAGGACAACGACCCTAAGCACACACCCAAGACATCACAGAAGTGGCTTCGGGACAAGTCTCTGAATGTCCTTGAGTGGCCCAGCCAGAGACCGGACTTGAAACCAATTGAACATCTCTGGAGAGACCTGAAAATAACTGTGCAGTGATGCTCCCCATCCAACCTGACAGAGCTTGAGAGGATCTGCAGAGAAGAATGGGAGAAACTCCCCAAATACAGGTGGGCCAAACTTGTAGCGTCATACCCAAGAAGACTTGAGGCTGTAATCACTGCCAAAGGTGCTTCAACAAAGTATTGAATAAATGGTCTGAATTCTTATGTAAATGCGATATGTCAGATTTGTATTTTTAATACATTTGCAAAAATGTCTTTAAACCTGTTTTGCTTTGTCATTATGGGGTATTGTGTGTAGATGGATGGTTTAATAATCTATTTTAGAATAACGCTGTAACGTAACAAAATGTGGAAAAAGTGAATGGGTCTGAATACTTTCTGAATGAATTGTATGTTGCATATTGTGTGTCTTGAATTAATTTTCTTCATCTTCATTGTTGCAGGTGTTTTCAACATCCTTATGTGCAGATTTGAATGTGTAATCGGTTATTAAGTAATAACTGTATTTCACTTCTACATACTGTAAATAGTTTTTGCATCCATTTAGGATACTTGTAAATAGATATACATGTATGTAAAGATATGCGAGATGAAGGATTAATGTGTCAACGAGCTAAACATGAGTTACTTATTTTATTCTCAATCTCAATGTAAAGCGAACTTCTGAGTAATTTGTAACAGAGCAGGTTGCTGAACATATGGTCATTCATGTATTCACACACATATGGTCAAGATTACAAAAGCTGGTTGAAAGAGAATATCACTGACATGTCCCTGGACTGGAGGTCTAGATGATTGCTTAATGTTCTTGAGTTTATAGTGAAACGGCTGCTCAAGATCTTTGACACAAAGAATGCAAAATCATCAAACCTGAATAGAACAATTCATCTAATGTGCTTTTTGTTCTCTTGTCACCTTACTGACAGCATTACTTCCTGTCTTATTGTGGGATACCCTACGCAGTCAGTATGGAAATGGTGATCTGCTGTACTGTACCATTGCATATTTGAGTTGGTCTAGATCAGAATGGCTGTACTTCTATAGGCAGCCATGTGTTAAGCAGTCACGAAGCTTAGAGATTGACATTAGAGCTCTGAGGTCATGTCTTGTGGGGGCATAGGAACAGGTGTCCTTCCTGCTCCAGTTTAAAAAAGAAAATATACCAAGGCCTAAAGGAAGCTAGCAGGCAGGCCCACATGTGTGTGCCCCGCGGTCCATCCCAGCCTCTTACAGGATGAAATGATTCTTCAGTACACTGCTGAGGAGGTATTTGAGGTGTAGAGTTCAGAAGCATGCTAATGACAAGTACATGTTGGGAGAGAGAAGAAGAACTGCCAGCTTTGAATCAATTGAGGAAGGCGGTCAAGGGAGGTCATGTCATTAGACCAAAAAAAATTGCTGTACTGTTAGGGGGCGCTTGTAAAATAACCTGATGAGATTGGTCGAAATAGCCTATGTGTAACGATTCTCTTCTTGTGAAGTAGAGGCGGACCAAAGCGCAGCGTGGTGGTTGTTCATTGTACTTTATTTACGACACTATACAAGAACAAACTAACGAAAAAACAAGAAACGTGAGAACTCAAAACAGTCCTATCCTGTGACACCAAACACAGTGACAGGAACAATCACCCACAAACACACAGTGAAACCCAGGCTACCTAAATATGGTTCCCAATCAGAGACAATGACTAACACCTGCCTCTGATTGAGAACCATATCAGGCCGGACATAGAAATAGACAAACAAGACATCCAACATAGAATGCCCACCCAGTTCACGTCCTGACCAACACTAAAACAAGGAAAACACACACGAACGATGGTCAGAACGTGACAGTACCCCCCCTCCAAGGTGCGGACTCCGGACGCACAACTTAAACCTATGGGGGAGGGTGTGGGTGGGCATCTGTCCGCGGTGGCGGCTCTGGCGCTGGACGTGGACCCCACTCCATAACAGTTTTAGTCCACCTCCTTAGCGTCCCTAGATAGGTGACCCTTCTTAATGACAGCTCGGGACAGAGGGTCAGCTCGAGACAGAGGGGCAGCTCGGGACAGAAGTAGCTCGGGACTGATGGGTAGCACAGCACTGAGAGGAAGCTCAGGCAGGTAGTTAGATCCGGCAGATCCTGGCTGGCTGGCGGTTCTGGCAGATCCTGGCTGACTGGCAGATCTGGAAGAGTCTGGCTGACTGGCAGATCTGGAAGAGTCTGGTCGACTGGCAGATCTGGAAGAGTCTGGTCGACTGGCAGATCTGGAAGAGTCTGGTCGACTGGCAGATCTGGAAGAGTCTGGTCGACTGGCAGATCTGGAAGAGTCTGGTCGACTGGCAGATCTGGAAGAGTCTGGTCGACTGGCAGATCTGGAAGAGTCTGGTCGACTGGCAGATCTGGAAGAGTCTGGTCGACTGGCAGATCTGGAAGAGTCTGGTCGACTGGCAGATCTGGAAGAGTCTGGTCGACTGGCAGATCTGGAAGAGTCTGGTCGACTGGCAGATCTGGCTGCTCCATGCTGACTGGCAGCACTGGCTGCTCCATGCTGACTGGCGGCCCTGGCTGCTCCATGCTGACTGGCGGCCCTGGCTGCTCCATGCTGACTGGCGGCCCTGGCTGCTCCATGCTAACTGGCAGCTCTGGCGGCTCCTTGCAGACTAGCAGCTCTGGCGGCTCCTTGCAGACTAGCAGCTTTGGCGGCATCCTGCAGACAGGCAGCTCTGGCGGCTCCTTGCAGACTGGTAGCTCCTTGCAGACTGGCAGCTCTGGCGGCCCCTGGTTGACTGGCGGCGCTGGCGCTGGGCTGACTGACGGCACTGGCGGCCCCTGGCTGACTGGCGGCACTGGCGGCCCCTGGCTGACTGGCGGCACTGGCGGCCCCTGGCTGACTGGCGGCACTGGCGGCCCCTGGCTGACTGGCGGCACTGGCGGCCCCTGGCAGACGGGCGGCACTGGCGGCTCCTGGCAGACGGGCGGCGCTGGCGGCGCTGGGCAGACGGGCGGCGCTGGCGGCACTGGGCAGACGGGCGGCGCTGGCGGCGCTGGGCAGACGGGCGGCACTGGCGGCGCTGGGCAGACGGGCGGCACTGGCGGCGCTGGGCAGACGGGCGGCACTGGCGGCGCTGGGCAGACGGGCGGCACTGGCGGCGTTGGGCAGACGGGAAGCTCCGATGGCGCCGGGCAGACGGGAAGCTCCGGCAGAGGCGCCGGACAGGCGGGAGGCTCCGGCAGAGGCGCCGGACAGGCGGGAGGCTCCGGCAGAGGCGCCGGACAGGCGGGAGGCTCCGGCAGAGGCGCCGGACAGGCGGGAGGCTCCGGCAGAGGCGCCGGACAGGCGGGAGGCTCCGGCAGAGGCGCCGGACAGGCGGGAGGCTCCGGCAGAGGCGCCGGACAGACGGGAGGCTCCGGCAGCGCTGGAGAGGAGGAAGGCTCTGGTAGCGCCGGAGAGGCGGGAGACTCCGGCAGCGCTGGAGAGGAGGAAGGCTCTGGACGGATGGGCCAAAGAGACAGCCTGGTACGGGGAGCTGCCACCGGAGGGCTGGGGTGTGGAGGTGGTGACGGATAGACCGGGCCGTGCAGGCGCACTGGAGCTCTTGAGCACCGAGCCTGCCCAACCTTACCCGGTTGAATGGTCCCGGTCGCCCTGCCAGTGCGGCGAGGTGGAATAGCCCGCACTGGGCTATGCAGGCGAACCGGGGACACCGTGCGCAAGGCTGGTGCCATGTAAGCCGGCCCAAGGAGACGCACTGGAGACCAGATGCGTAGAGCCGGCTTCATGGCACTTGGCTCGATGCCCACTCTAGCCCGGCCGATACGCGGAGCTGGAATGTACCGCACCGGGCTGTGCACCCGCACTGGGGACACCGTGCGCTCCACAGCATAACACGGTGCCTGCCCGGTCTCTCTAGCCCACCGGTAACCACAGGAAGTTGGCTCAGGTCTCCTACCTGGCGTAGCCATACTCCCTGTTAGCCCCCCCCCAAGAAATTTTTGGGGCTGACTCCCGGGCTTCCATCCACGACGCCGCGCTGCCTCCTCATACCAGCGCCTCTCCGCTTTCGCCGCCTCCCGTTCTTCCTTGGGGCGGCGATACTCTCCTGGCTGAGCCCAAGGTCCTTTACCGTCTAATTCGTCCTCCCATGTCCATACCTCCTCGCGCTGCTCCTGCTGCTGCTTTTTCCTTTGCCCATTACCACACCGCTTGGTCCTGTTGTGGTGGGTGATTCTGTAACGATTCTCTTCTTGTGAAGTAGAGGCGGACCAAAGCGCAGCGTGGTGGTTGTTCATTGTACTTTATTTACGACACTATACAAGAACAAACTAACGAAAAAACAAGAAACGTGAGAACTCAAAACAGTCCTATCCTGTGACACCAAACACAGTGACAGGAACAATCACCCACAAACACACAGTGAAACCCAGGCTACCTAAATATGGTTCCCAATCAGAGACAATGACTAACACCTGCCTCTGATTGAGAACCATATCAGGCCGGACATAGAAATAGACAAACAAGACATCCAACATAGAATGCCCACCCAGTTCACGTCCTGACCAACACTAAAACAAGGAAAACACACACGAACGATGGTCAGAACGTGACACTATGTCTCGAAGACAACAGGATGTATGTTGTCCCCTGTCGGTTGTTGTGCGTCTCTACACTTCAGAGGGGTATACTACAAAGCAGAATCAAGGAGTTAGCCATCCTAGAAATTGGCATGGTCTAATTGACTCAACAACCCAAAACACATATATGTTTAGCTTTGCCATTGAATCAGGTTGAATCAGGTTTATTGAAGTTATCCGGCTCACTCATTGATCCTGCTATGTAATAGACCCCTCTGGTGGATATTGGATATAGGCTACATATTTATGTCACGAGACTAGCTCTCAAGCACTAGTATATTTGTTGTAATAAATAGCTAATTGCATTCTACGATAATAACTTTACTTCGATACACCCCGTGGTTAGAACAAACATGTTTCCTATTTGTTCTTTATAGCCTTACAACCAGAAAAAAATGGGAATGCAATTTAAAAAAAAAAATAATTTCCCTATAATTATTTAAATGTTCAAAGTTATTCAATTTGACTCTACATAGCCTCAAGTGGAATATGTAACACATTGAATAGGTCTGTCCAAATTACCATTGGAAAAATAAAAAGGTAGGCACTACATTTGCATACTATTGACACGTTTACCCTGTGATACATGCAAGAGAGAATCTATTTATACGAAAGCAAGTATAAATTTAAGGTGATCATGTAAAAATCATAGTATTACCTTGGCATGAAAATCCAAAGAGTGGGAGGTATCATTAATTCTCGTCAGCTTCAAAGTGGTAAAGCAGAATTGAATACATGTATTACCCATCACTATAGGGATAAACGTCCCACTCAGCAGCTCAGTCTGTTCATGTAGCAATTTGCTTACATTATGCATTGCATTTGATAATATTCAACAGCATGCGTTTACGGTCCCTCGATAGAGCAATTGGATGCAACAAGGTTGATATTTGGCCATAAAACACTATCTACTGTAGAGTAATGTCAGTAAGGTCACATGAGAAAAGATTGTAATGCTCCTCCTATTGCTAACACTTTACCAAATTGATAGTCTTGAGCCATATTCTCTGTCTCGCGTTAGCTAGCTAATGAAAATCGGGCCAAGAGAGAGATTAGCAAATTGATGACCTTTGTATGCACTCTTACGCTAAAGGCCAAGCACATGTGTTCATAACCTTGAATGATATGTTTGACAGAGCACCATAGATGACTTGATGTGCACTGTACAGGACAGATGTCAGGGTGGATTTCACCTCCAGTGTTACATCATAGTTTAGATGGTGTCAGAAGCACAAAGAAGTTTTCATTCTAGTGACATCTCACTGGGCACACGCATGTTGAATCAATGTTGTTTCTAAGTCATTTGTAACCTTATTGTGATGTGGAATCATCGTGAAAAAATAGATTGGATTTGGAAGAAGTCATCAACCAGTACTGTTTTCATCTCATTTCAACCAAACTTCAACTTAAATACAATTGACTTAACGAGACAAACAGGTTGTTATGTTAATCTAATTTCAACATAATCACCAGAACTAAACTCAGCTGAAAAAGAAACGTCCTCTCACTGTCAACTGCATTTATTTTCAGCAAACTTAACATGTGTAAATATTTGTATGAACATAACAAGATTCAACAACTGAGACATAAACATGTGACTAACAGAAATGGAAAATTAAATATGTCCCTGAACAAAGGGGGGGGGGGGGGGGGGTCAAAATCAAAAGTAACAGTCAGTGTCTAGTGTGGCCACCAGCTGCAATAAGTACTGCAGTGCATCTCCTCATCATGGACTGCACCAGATTTGCCAGTTCTTGCTGTGAGATGTTACCCCACTCTTCCACCAAGGCACCTGCAAGTTCCCAGACATTTCTGGGGGGAATGGCCCTAGCCCTCACCCTCCGATCCAACAGGTCCCAGACGTGCTGAATGGGATTGAGATCTGGGCTCCTCGCTGACCATGGCAGAACACTGACATTCCTGTCTTGCAGGAAATCACACACAGAACGAGCAGTATGGCTGGTGACATTGTCATGCTGGAGGGTCATGTCAGGATGAGCCTACAGGAAGGGTACCACATGAGGGAGAAGGATGTCTTCCCTGTAACGCAGAGCATTGAGATTGCCTGCAATGACAACAAGCTCAGTTCGATGATGCTACACCACACCTCCCCAGACCATCACAGACTCTCCACCTCCAAATCGATCCCACCCCAGAGTACAGGCCTCAGTGTAACGCTCATTCCTTTGACGATGAAGGCGAATCTGACTATCCCCCCTGGTGAAGTGTGTGTTAGAAGTTCACATACACTCAATTAGTATTTGGTAGCATTGCCTTTTAATTGTTTAACTTGGGTCAAACCTTCTGGGTAGCCTTCCACAAGCTTCCCACAATAAATTGGGTGAATTTTGGCCCATTCCTCCTGACAGAGCTGGTGTAACTGAGTCAGGTTTGTAGGCCTCCTTGCTCGCACACACTTTTTCAGTTCTGCCCACAAATTCTCTATAGGATTGAGGTCAGGACTTTGTGATGGCCACTCCAATACCTTGACTTTGTTGTCGTTAAGCCATTTTGCCACAACTTTGGAAGTATGCTTGGGGTCATTGTCCATTTGGAAGACCCATTTGTGACCAAGCTTTAACTTCCTGACTGATGCCTTGAGATGTTGTTTCAATATATCCACATAATTTTCCTACCTCATGAAGCCATCTATTTTGTGAAGTGCACCAGTCCCTCCTGCAGCAAAACACCCCTACAACATGATGCTGCCACCCCCATGCTTCATGGTTGGGATGGTGTTCTTCGGCTTGCAAGCCACCCGCTTTTCCTTCAAACATAACGATGGTCATTATGGCCAAACAGTTCTATTTTTGTTTCATTAGACGAGAGGACATTTCTCCAAAAAGTACAATCTTTGTCCCCATTTGCAGTTGCAAACCGTAGCGTGGCTTTTTTAATGACAGTTTTGGAGCAGTCTTCTTGCTGAGTGGCCTTTCAGGTTATGTTGAAAATAGAACTAGTTTTACTGGGGATATAGATACTTTTGTACCTGTTTCCTCCAGCATCTTCACAAGGTCCTTTGCTGTTGTTCTGGGATTGATTTGCACTTTTCGCACCAAAGTACGTTCATCTCTAAGAGACAGAACGTGTCTCCTTCCTGAGCGGTATGACGGCTGCGTGGTCCCATGGTGTTTATACTTGTGTACTATTGTTTGTACAGATGAACGTAGTACCTTCGGGCATTTGGAAATTTATCCCAAGGATGAACCAGACTTGTAGAGGTCTACAATTTTGTTTTTGAGGTCTTGGCTGATTTTCCCATGATGTCAAGCAAAGAGGCACTGAGTTTGAAGGTAGGCCTTGAAATACGCCCACAGGTACACCTCCAATTGACACTAATGATGTCAATTGGCCTATCAGAAGCTTCTAAAGCCATGACATAATTTTCTGGAATTTTCCAAGCTGTTTAAAGGCACTGTTAACTTAGTGTCTGTAAACTTCTGACCCACTGGAATTGTGACAGTGAATTATAAGTGAAATAGTCTGTCTGTAAACAGTTGTTGGAAAAATGACTTGTGTTATGCACAAAGTAGATGTCCTAACCAACTTGCCAAAACTATAGTTTGTTAACATGAAATTTGTGGAGTGGTTGAAAAGCCAGTTTTAATGACTCCAACCTAAGTGTATGTAAACTACCAACTTCAACTGTAAGTACGATGGTTACTGTATGTGTAACTATTTTGACACGCTCTAATGACACCATGTTGATCTTGTGAATATGCCAGATAATAACAAATTCATGCAGAATGTTCACACATTGTTTCTCCCACTCAATGTTATTTAGAGAAACTTTAAAAAAGTATATTTACATGTTTATTATCAAACTCAACTTGCATGTCCCATTATATTTCCAAGTTTAAAAAAAATTATATTGGCTACCTATAAAAATGGCACCGATAACAAGGTGGGGAGAGTTCCTACTGCATGACAGCTGAGAGATGACAAAACATTTATATAATGCAGTTACTAAGGAAATTATTCAAAAAAATAGTGTTGTTTTCTTGTATCCTTTCAGTACAAAGGGCATGCCCTATCAGAGTAGCATGATTATGAGGAAATGATGGAGTATTGTCTGATTCAAAAATGTTATCCACCACAAAAGGTTACCCAGATGACATTATGCACGGCAGATGTCTCTGATGGACAATTTGAGGCATATGACCTTTCGTGTTGCACATGCTCTTTGACACACACACACACACACACACACACACACACACACACACACACACACACACACACACACACACACACACACACACATATTGTATTTACATGTCTCATCAATTTAAATGACCAGCTATTAAAACAACAGTTATCAAGCTGAAACTACAAACAGACTGAACTAAAGAAGAACAAAGAATTGACTCAATAATTTATTGCAGATGTTTTTTCATAGGAAAAATGGTATGCCCTTGGACGAAAACAATGACGTTGTGGACATACATGTGTCTACAATATTTAGTTATTGTGCAGACCATCCCAGTAACATAAAAAGTCCAGCCCACAGCATTCAATGGCTTACCGACCCACTATTCCTTTAATTTAGTCTATTGTTTTTTAATTCCATCTTTGATCCAGCTATAGGGCTATGAACTCTAAGCTTTGATGTCAGTATGCTTGTAAATAACTCAAATAGGATTATAATTCAATATTTTCTATTGGAACACATTTTAGTCAGTGCTAGAAACGTTTTCAATTATAAAATATTTAAATCCCAGCCTGACACTGAGAAGTCACCCCAAAAGAATCCCTTTGTCCTACATTAGAAAGGCCCATTTGATGCTGATCATTTGCCCTTGTGGTATGATACCTCGAGCAGTTCAAAGAAAGTCAATGCAACAAAATTAGCATTTTGCTAATTATTTATGAAATGCTTAATTATTTCACCCACATGTCGAGTGGATTAGACAACATAGATGAGTTATTTTTCTTTTAATATTACTGTACCTAAACCTGACAAAGTATGAAATATAAATATTACTGTGAATGATAAACACAGTTGGCAGAGCTACATTGGGGTTCATATTGCATGCAATGGGAATGTCTAATCCATTACATGTGGGTGGGGTGATTAAAACAGACAGCAGCACTGGAGATATGTTTGCTTTGAAACTCTGAATATGATGTGATTATGACACCATGAATAATTGTCCGAGAAAGGCAGTCCGGTTAGATTTAGAACTCAAATGCAGTTTACGACTGATTGTGTTAAGTGAAAATAAAGTGCACTTTTGTTCTTGGGATAATCAGCATTTTTAAATGTCGCAAGAGTGATTGTGAAGGCGCACTTGGCTCTAGTGCTTTAGGAGTGAGCCCTCAGCTCTCCCATGGGGTGACATCGTTAAGCATTATAGTCAATATTACGGAGGTATTGTTTTGAGAAAATGTGTTGATTCAAATTCATAAATTATATTAGGATTTTCTCATCAAAATGTTTTGAAGTTGCAGACTATGGTTCATGCTCCCAAAGTGAATAATGTGAGCTAACACAAACGCAGGGTATGCTCATTGATTGTAGCTACTAGTTGTATAGTATTTAGATACATTTTTTATAAAGTCTACCCATCATCAATGGAAATGATCTGTTGTTAGAGTCCGTGTCATTTGGATGTCATTATATGACCATTCATAAACAAATAAAAAATAGACACTTGTAGCCTTCGTAAAGTGATTCACGTGTTTGAAAAGTACTTTGCACATTTGCCATTTAGATCACCACTATATTATTAGTTCCCATGAGCAGAGGTGGATACCGCCAAAGGTCTGCAGAGTTTTTCTCATGTTTTTCACACACCCCACCCCCATGTCTCCCCCAAGCTCGATCCCAAAAGTTTTGGCCAGAGCTGGCCTGCTCTGCCTGTAGACCAACCACTCAGAGCCTGGGCACTGGATACTTAGAATCAGTTATTCAAAACATCTCTAAATGTGATTTAAATGGTAAAGATGTATTAACATAGAAGGAAACCAATAAAGCGGGGAGAGGGAAATTCCGATTTAGGAGCAGAGGATGATGTTGAGGAATGAGGAAAGGGGTGGGGGGAGGTGAAGTTAGGGGGAGAAAGCAATTACTTGATGTAAAGGCCACGAACAGAGCACCTGCCGTCACTGAGAAATCAAATCTGTCAGCAATTAGAAGGATCTGAGGGGGCCAAGCAGCACTTGCCAGTGGACAATGGGGCAAGGGGAGAGGGGGTTAGCAATTATGTGAGCTGATAGAGTAGCTTTATTTATCTAAACAGTAGGTTAGTTGCCCAATCTCCTCTTTTGTCACTTGTTGCACACATGTGAAAGGGCCACTACTTAATCCGAATGGTGTTCCTTGTCGTAGCCAATCGGTATTGTACGTGAGGGCAAGAGCTGGGGAGGAAGTTAGTTCCTTTCAACACAGGGTCAGAGTAAAATTGGGCTGATCTCATGCTCTTGCAATGCTTTCTTCACTCCCAAGAGCTGATCCGGATGCTTTACATTTGAAGCTATTTATTGAGGGTGAGGAAGGGGGGCACACTCCTCTAAAACATGTACTCAGTATCAAAGACTCCAAAGACTCCTGCTCCTTGAAGAGGGCAAAAAAATCCACGTCTTAGGAGGGGTATTGAAGATCTGCATAAGATCTACCTTTCACTTGAGACCCCAATGCAGACATGGCACACTAATAACTACTCAGCAGCTCTCTCAGAAATATATCGAATAAGCTCACAAACTTTGGTCACAAGAATCTTTATACGTCATGCACATAAAAACGTGCACATTAATAAATAAATAAATAGCCCAGTGGATTAAGTGCTGTCCAGACCAATGGTGGTCAGTGCCATTTATGATGAGGGAGGACAATATTTTTTTCATGAGCATGGCCTTATTTCTATTACAGCATGTTGGATAACTGTCATTCATATTCCATTCACCCAGTTCAATGTAACATAAATAGGTTTAGGCTGCTACATGATACTCAAATGTTCACTTTTCACATGAGGTTGCTACAACCTAGCCTATGAATGAAAGTTTACAACGTAGGTGCACACAGGTCAACTGAAAAATATGAGATAACAGACAGTTACACATTCATTCAATACCGCCTTGCACACTCTTGCCTGCATCTAGCTTATCTAGGGTGTAATCATTAGTCCAACAGTTGCAAACGAGAGTTTATATTGGACAAATTCAGGTACTTTTATCCCCGTTTCATTTGCTTCCGTTTAACAAAAATTTTTAACAGAATCGGCGGAATGAATATACCCCTGATCACGCATAAACACAGTTCACTTTCATAGCAGCCATGTTGCATTCCCTCTCACATTTTCCCTTCATTTGTGGACTTCAATGAACAACACATCAGCTTTATGTGACCAGGCGAAAAAACCTTTCCAAGCAAAACATTGTCATAGCCGCTGCACATAGCCTACATAGTTGTCCCTATATCATCTAAAGTAACGTCCTAGTCAAAATAGCTAATAGAACTAATGCGTTAGTAAACCCACTACAATCGTGCAGTAACTCTACAGTGTATAGTCAGTAAGCAGTTACACCAGCGGTCCCCGGTGGCAATAAATTAATAAAACCAAAAGCTTACCTTAACTTGGAAGAGTTCCAGTGTTGTGTTGGATAGTCATAGCCAGTTAGCTAACATAGCATCCCTCTGTTTGAGTCGGTTGTTTGAGTAACTAAACTAGCCATCTGGTAGGTAGCCTAGTGGTTAGAGCGTTTCAGTTGAATGCATTCAGTTGTACAACTGACTAGGTATCCCCCTTTCCCCATTTGCAAACTAAGTGAAACTGGAAGCTAAATAAAATGAAATCTCTCTCTCTTGCTTCTCCTTCATATTGAATAAATTAATTTGTTGAAAACTGTTCAACTATTGTCTTTCTCTCTCTTTGAATCAACTACTCACCAAATTTTATGCACTGCAGTGCTAGCTAGCTGTAGCTTACTCTTTCAGTACTAAATTAATTATCTGATCCTTTGATTGGGTGGACAACATGTCAGCTCATCCTGCAAGAGCTCTGATAGGTTGGAGGATGTCCTCCGGAAGTTATCATGATTACTGTGTAAGTCTAAGTCTAACCAAGAGCCTCCTAGGTTTTGTATTGAAGTCAATGAACCAAGAGGAGGACAGAAGCTAGCTATCCTCTGGCTACACCATGGTGCTACCCTACAGAGTGCTGTTGAGGCTACTGTAGACCTTTATTGCAAAACAGATACATTTTTTGGTGATGTGAATATATTTAGCACAGTTTTATCAAAAAGGATAACTTTTTCAATGTTTTACAACTTTATTTTTTATAAAATACACAGAGGAAGATGGTTCTCCCCTTCCTCCTCCTCTGAGCCTACACTGGTCCAGACATATTTAGTGTCTACATTTTCCTTCCAAATCCTACTCTTCTGTAGCTGTCTCTATGTCTTGTCCGGTGTCTCTCCCCGTCATATCCTACTCTTCTGTTTCTGTCTCGGTGTCTTGTCTGGTGTGTCTCTTTAGTTTTGCAATCCAAAATGGTCAAGGGGATAATAGGGTAGCTCAAATTGTTTTGGGCCTGTGTCTGGGTCACCTAAATTATCATTTTCCCTATCAGTTGCCCCTGGCTGTTGCTGCTGTAAGTGCTCCACTGGCTTGTTGTTCTCATCTGCCCTCCTCCTTGGCTCATCTGCTAGGTAGCAAGATAGCAAGTTAGAGGTGCAACATGTCAGTCAGTATACAGTAACTTTAAAACTAACTAATGACATGACCAGGGCAACTCAATTGTAAAGAAAAATTAAAGTGTCTGAATAACCACACAACTCCAAACATGCATAACCCCTAGGCAATATGTCTATAAAAAAACATGAGCCAAAAAAGTACTTGTAGAATGGAGTAAGTTGTAAGTGTCAGGTGCGTGAATGAGGACCCAAAAGCGAATTAACAAACAGAGTTTCTTTAATGATGAACACACGTGGGCTCAGATGGACAGGTAGATTCCGACAGGACAGGACAAGGTTGCAGCAAACACGATGATAGTCTGGTTCAGGCATGAGACACACAAACAAGAATCCGACAAAGACAGGAACAAAAACAGAGAGAGATATAGGGACCTAATCAGAGGGAAAAAGGGAACAGGTGGGAAAAGGGGTGAATGAGGTAGTCAGAGAAGACAAGGAACAGCTGGGGGAAAGAGGGACAGAAACGGTAACCTAGTACGACCAGCAGAGGGAGACAGGGTGAAAGGAAAGGACAGAAAGACACAACATGACAATACATGACAGTACCCCCCCACTCACCGAGCGCCTCCTGGCGCACTCGAGGAGGAAACCTGGCGGCAACGGAGGAAATCCTCGATCAGCGCACGGTCCAGCACGTCCCGAGAGGGAACCCAACTCCTCTCCTCAGGACCGTACCCCTCCCAATCTACGAGGTACTGGTGACCACGGCCCCGAGGACGCATGTCCAAAATCCTACGGACCCTGTAGATGGGTGCGCCCTCGACAAGGATGGGGGGGGGGGGGGGGGAAGACGAGCGGGGGCGCGAAGAACGGGCTTGATACAGGAGACATGGAAGACCGGGTGGACGCGACGAAGGTATCGCGGAAGAAGAAGTCGAACTGCGACAGGATTAATGACCCGAGAAATACGGAACGGACCAATGAACCGCGGGGTCAACTTGCGAGAAGCCGTCTTAAGGGGAAGGTTCTGAGTGGAGAGCCAAACTCTCTGACCGCGACAATATCTAGGACTCTTAGTTCTACGCTTATTAGCAGCCCTCACAGTCTGCGTCCTATAACGGCAAAGTGCAGACCTGACCCTCTTCCAGGTGCGCTCGCAACGTTGGACAAAAGCCTGAGCGGAGGGGACGCTGGACTCGGCGAACTGAGATGAGAACAGCGGAGGCTGGTACCCGAGGCTACTCTGAAAAGGAGATAGCCCGGTCGCAGACGAAGGAAGCGAGTTGTGGGCGTATTCTGCCCAGGGGAGCTGTTCTGACCAAGACGCAGGGTTGCGAAAAGAAAGACTGCGTAAGATGCGACCAATAGTCTGATTGGCCCGTTCAGCTTGACCGTTAGACTGGGGGTGAAAGCCGGAAGAGAGACTGACGGAAGCCCCAATCAAACGGCAAAACTCCCTCCAAAATTGAGACGTGAATTGCGGACCTCTGTCCGAAACGACGTCTGACGGAAGGCCATGAATTCTGAAAACATTCTCGATGATGATTTGTGCCGTCTCTTTAGCAGAAGGAAGCTTAGCAAGGGGAATGAAATGAGCCGCCTTAGAGAACCTATCGACAACCGTAAGAATAACAGTCTTCCCCGCTGACGAAGGCAGTCCGGTGACAAAATCTAAGGCGATGTGAGACCACGGTCGAGAGGGAATGGGAAGCGGCCTGAGACGGCCGGCAGGAGGGGAGTTACCGGACTTAGTCTGCGCGCAGACCGAACAAGCAGCCACGAAACGACGCGTGTCATGCTCCCGGGTGGGCCACCAAAAACGCTGGCGAATGGAAGCAAGCGTACCCCGAACGCCAGGGTGGCCGGCTAACTTGGCAGAGTGAGCCCACTGAAGAACAGCCAGACGAGTAGGAACGGGAACGAAAAGAAGGTTCCTAGGACAAGCGCGCGGCGACGGAGTGTGAGTGAGCGCTTGCTTTACCTGCCTCTCAATTCCCCAGACAGTCAACCCGACAACACGCCCCTCAGGGAGAATCCCCTCGGGGTCAGTGGAGGCTACTGAAGAACTGAAGAGACGAGATAAAGCATCAGGCTTGGTGTTCTTAGAGCCCGGACGATAAGAAATCACGAACTCGAAACGAGCGAAAAACAGCGCCCAACGCGCCTGACGCGCATTAAGTCGTTTGGCAGAACGGATGTACTCAAGGTTCCTATGGTCAGTCCAAACGACAAAAGGAACGGTCGCCCCCTCCAACCACTGTCGCCATTCGCCTAGGGCTAACCGGATGGCGAGCAGTTCGCGGTTTCCCACATCATAGTTACGTTCCGACGGCGACAGGCGATGAGAAAAATACGCGCATGGGTGGACCTTGTCGTCAGAGAGGGAGCGCTGAGAAAGAATGGCTCCCACGCCCACCTCTGACGCGTCAACCTCGACAACGAACTGTCTAGAGACGTCAGGTGTAACAAGGATAGGAGCGGATGTAAAACGATTCTTGAGGAGATCAAAAGCTCCCTGGGCGGAAACGGACCACTTAAAGCACGTCTTGACAGAAGTAAGGGCTGTGAGAGGAGCTGCCACCTGACCGAAATTACGGATGAAACGACGATAGAAGTTCGCGAAGCCGAGAAAGCGCTGCAGCTCGACGCGTGACTTAGGGGCGGGCCAATCAATGACAGCTTGGACCTTAGCGGGATCCATCTTAATGCCTTCAGCGGAAATAACAGAACCGAGAAATGTGACGGAGGAGGCATGAAAAGTGCACTTCTCAGCCTTCACAAAAAGACAATTCTCTAAAAGGCGCTGGAGGACACGTCGAACGTGCTGAACATGAATCTGGAGTGACGGTGAAAAAAATCAGGATATCGTCAAGGTAAACGAAAACAAAGATGTTCAGCATGTCTCTCAGGACATCATTGACTAATGCCTGAAAGACAGCTGGAGCGTTAGCGAGGCCGAAAGGAAGAACCCGGTATTCAAAGTGCCCTAACGGAGTGTTAAACGCCGTCTTCCACTCGTCCCCCTCCCTGATGCGCACGAGATGGTAAGCGTTACGAAGGTCCAACTTAGTGAAAAACCTGGCTCCCTGCAGGATCTCGAAGGCTGAAGACATAAGAGGAAGCGGATAACGATTCTTCACTGTTATGTCATTCAGCCCTCGATAATCTATGCAGGGGCGCAGAGACCCGTCCTTCTTCTTGACAAAAAAAAACCCCGCTCCGGCGGGAGAGGAGGAGGGGACTATGGTACCGGCGTCAAGAGCTACAGACAAATAATCCTCGAGAGCCTTACGTTCGGGAGCCGACAGAGAGTATAGTCTACCCCGGGGGGGAGTGGTTCCCGGAAGGAGATCAATACTACAATCATACGACCGGTGTGGAGGAAGAGAGGTGGCCCTGGACCGACTGAACACCGTGCGCAGATCGTGATATTCCTCCGGCACCCCTGTCAAATCACCAGGCTCCTCCTGTGAAGAAGAGACAGAGGAAACAGGAGGGATAGCAGACATTAAACATTTCACATGACAAGAGACGTTCCAGGAGAGGATAGAATTACTAGACCAATTAATGGAAGGATTATGACAAACTAGCCAGGGATGGCCCAAAACAACAGGTGTAAAAGGTGAACGAAAAATTAAAAAAGAAATGGTTTCGCTATGATTACCAGAAACAGTGAGGGTTAAAGGTAGCGTCTCACGCTGAATCCTGGGGAGAGGACTACCATCCAGGGCGAACAAGGCCGTGGACTCCCTTAACTGTCTGAGAGGAATGTCATGTTCCCGAGCCCAGGTCTCGTCCATAAAACAGCCCTCCGCCCCAGAGTCTATTAAGGCACTGCAGGAAGCTGACGAACCGGTCCAGCGTAGATGGACCGACAAGGTAGTGCAGGATCTTGAAGGAGAGACAGGAGTAGTAGCGCTCACCAGTAGCCCTCCGCTTACTGATGAGCTCTGGCTTTTACTGGACATGAAGTGACAAAATGACCAGCAGAACCGCAATAGAGACAGAGGCGGTTGGTGATTCTCCGTTCCCTCTCCTTAGTCGAGATGCGGATACCTCCCAGCTGCATAGGCTCAGCTCCCGAGCCGGCAGAGGAAGATGGTAGTGATGCGGAGAGGGGGGCAACGGAGAACGCGAGCTCCTTTCCACGAGCTCGGTGACGAAGATCAACCCGTCGCTCAATGCGAATAGCGAGTTCAATCAAGGAATCCACGCTGGAAGGAACCTCCCGGGAGAGAATCTCATCCTTTACCTCTGCGCGGAGACCCTCCAGAAGACGAGCGAGCAAAGCCGGCTCGTTCCAGCCACTGGAGGCAGCAAGAGTGCGAAACTCAATAGAGTAGTCTGTTATGGATCGATTGCCTTGACATAGGGAAGACAGGGCCCTGGAAGCCTCCTCCCCAAAAACAGATCGATCAAAAACCCGTATCATCTCCTCCTTAAAGTCCTGATACTGGTTAGTACACTCAGCCCTTGCCTCCCAGATTGCCGTGCCCCACTCACGAGCCCGTCCAGTAAGGAGAGATATGACGTAGGCGACACGAGCAGTGCTCCTGGCGTAAGTGTTGGGCTGGAGAGAAAACACAATATCACACTGGGTGAGGAACGAGCGGCATTCAGTGGGCTCCCCAGAGTAACACGGCGGGTTATTGATTCTGGGCTCCGGAGATTCGAAAGCCCTGGAAGTGGCCGGTGGATCGAGGCGGAGATGGTGAACCTGTTCTGTGAGGTTGGAGACTTGGGTGGCCAGGGTCTCAACGGCATGTCGAGCAGCAGACAATTCCTGCTCGTGTCTGCCTAGCATCGCTCCCTGGATCTCGACGGCTGAGTGGAGAGGATCCGAAGTCGCTGGGTCCATTCTTGGTCGGATTCTTCTGTCAGGTGCGTGAATGAGGACCCAAAAGCGAATTAACAAACAGAGTTTCTTTAATGATGAACACACGTGGGCTCAGATGGACAGGTAGATTCCGACAGGACAGGACAAGGTTGCAGCAAACACGATGATAGTCTGGTTCAGGCATGAGACACACAAACAAGAATCCGACAAAGACAGGAACAAAAACAGAGAGAGATATAGGGACCTAATCAGAGGGAAAAAGGGAACAGGTGGGAAAAGGGGTGAATGAGGCAGTCAGAGAAGACAAGGAACAGCTGGGGGAAAGAGGGACAGAAACGGTAACCTAGTACGACCAGCAGAGGGAGACAGGGTGAAAGGAAAGGACAGAAAGACACAACATGACAATACATGACAGTAAGACCTCTATACTTAATTTCAATTTGCCAGTTCTACCAGATAATGAGTTTTTTATATTACATAACATTTGAGGACATATACAGTGCCTACGGAAAGTATTCAGACCGCTTCACTTTTTCCACAAATTGTTACGTTAGTGTTATTCTAAAATTGATTAAATACGTTTAAAAAAACTCAGTAATCTACAAACAATACCTCATAATGATGAAGCGAAAACAGGTCTCTAGCAATTTTTTCAAATGTATAAAATGTGGGAGAAAAAAAACAACTATTTACATAAGTATGTGAGACTTGAAATTGAGCTCAGGTGCATCCTGTTTCACTGATCATCCTTGAGGTGTTTCTACAACTTGATTGGAGTCCACCTGTAGTAAATTCAATTGATTGGACATGATTTGGAAAGGCACACACCTCTCTATATAAGGTCCCACAGTTGACTGTGCATGTCAGAGCAAAAACCAAGCCATGTGGTCGAAGGAATTGTCCGTATGGCACCGAGACAGGATTGTGTGGAGGCAGAGATCTGGGGAAGGGTAGCAAAACATTTCTGCAGCATTGAAGTTTGGAACCACCAAGACTCTTCCTAGAGCTGGCCGCCCGGCCAAACTGAGCAATCAGGGGAGAAAGAGGTCAGAGAGGTGACCAAGAACCCTCTGACAGAGCTCTAGAGTTCCTCTGTGGAGATTGGAGAACCTTCCAGAAGGATAACCATTGCTGCAGCGTTCCACCAATCAGGCCTTTATGGTAGAATGGCCAGATGGAAGCCACTCCTCAGTAAACAGCACATGACAGCCCTCTTGGAGTTTGCCAGAAGTCACCTAAAGAGAAACAAGATTCTCTGGTCTGATGAAATCAAAATTGAACTCTTTGACCTGAATGTCAAACGTCACGTCTGGAGGAAACCTGGCACCAACCCTACGGTGAAGGATGGTGGTGGCAGCATCATTCTGTGGGGATATTTTTCAGCGGAAGGGACTGTGAGACTAGTCAGGATCGAGGCAAAGATGTACGGAGCAAAGTACAGAGAAATCGTTGATGAAAATCTGCTCCAGAGCACTCAGCACCTCAGACTGGGGCGAAGGTTCAAATAACAACAGGACAACAACCCTAAGCACACAGCAAAGACAATGCAGGAGTGGCTTCGGGACAAGTCTCTGAATGTCCTTGAGTGCCCCAGCCAGAGTCAGGACTCGAACCCAATCGAACATCTCTGGAGAGACCTGAAAATAGCTGTGCAGCAACACTTCCCATCATACCCAAGAAGACTCAAGGCTGTAATCGCTGCCAAAGGTGCTTCAACAAAGTACTGAGTGAAGGGTCTGAATACTTATGTAAAATTATATTTCCAGGGGTTTTTTCTTCATAAATGTGCAACATTGTTGTCATGACTTCTGCCGAAGTCGATGCCTCTCCTTGTTCGGGTGGTCGACGTCGACGTCACCGTCTTCTAGCCATCGCCGATCCATTTTTCATTTTCCATTTGTCTTGTCTTGTTTTCCCACACACCTGGTTCTCATTTCCCTCATTATGTGTTGTGTATTTAACCCTCTGTTTCCCCCATGTCTTTTTGTGATATTGTTTATTCTGTTTCATGTATTGCGTACGTTAGTCTGTTGCGCTGGGTTATGTTAACCCGTATTGTTATTCCGTGTTCACTTTGCCGTGTGCTTTTGGTTCGCCTAAATAAAAGGCTCCGTTGGCTACCCAATATCTGCTCTCCTGGACCTGACTCCCTTACAGCCATTTACGCATACCTGACAGAATACCACACCCATTATGGAGTCAGCAGGAGCAGGTACCTATGGTAGCGTAGTCGAGGAGCACGTCCAGGAGCACACGCCGTTGATTCACCATCTCGGCACCGCCATGGACTGCATCTGTCAGACAATGGATCGCTGGGAGAGACAGGGAGGTCCTCCAGTACCTCCTCCAGCACAACAGGGGTCCTCACTATCCGTCCCTCCTGTACCGGGTTCCAGTGGGATGTGTCTCGCCCCTCCCGAAGAGTATGATGGGACGGCGGCACGGTGCCAAGGCTTTCTACTACAGCTGGACCTCGACCTGGGCACCGTTTATCCAGCTCCTTCGGGAAGGGAGAGGGTGTCCGCCCTCGTCTCGTGCCTCTCAGGGAGAGCTCTGGAGTGGGCCAACGCCGTGTGGGGAGAAGGAGATGCGGCGTTGGATGACTTCACGGAATTCACCCGCTGCTTCCGGGCAGTCTTCAACCACCCGTCCGAGGGTAGAGAGGCGAGTGAGTTCCGTCAGTCTGTTCCACCTGAGGCAGGAGACGAGGAACACCCAGGAGTTCGCACTGGAATCGACCACTACCGTTGCAGCCTGCGCGAGGATGTCCGTCGGGAGTTGGCCTGCAGGGATACCATTCTTACCTTTGACCAGCTGGTGGACATGTCCATTCGGCTGAATAACCTGCTGGTCACCCGCAGACGTCTAGAGAGGGCTCTGTCGATTCCATTTCCCAGCAACACCGCTCCGGTGCCTATGGAGCTGGGAGGTGCTGCGCACAGAGAGACTGGAGGAGGGGCTTTCACGTGTACCATCTGTGGCCGCAGAGGTCACACTGCTGGTCGGTGCCGTGTTGGCTCCTCTAGCCTCTTACGTATTGTTGTTCCTGTACAGGAACCAAAATCAGCGGAAATTTCAGAGCGCCACCTGTAGTACTCGATAAAACTCAAACTTTCATTAAAACACACATGCAAGGTACTCAATTAAAGCTACACTCGTTGTGAATCTAGCCAACATGTCAGATTTGTAAAATGCTTTTCGGCGAAAGCATGAGAAGCTATTATCTGATAGCATGCACCCCCCGAAATACCTGAACGAGACCTAAACAAAAGATTTAGCGGTAGCCGGCGCTACACAAAACGCAGAAATAAAATATAAAACATTCATTACCTTTGACGAGCTTCTTTGTTGGCACTCCTATATGTCCCATAAACATCACAATTGGGTCTTTTTCCCGATTAAATCCGTCAAAGTATACCCAAAATGTCCATTGGCCGTCTGATCCAAGGAAAATTCACCTTTACAAGACGCAACGTCACTTTTTAAAATTAAAAAAGTTGCCTATAAACTTTTACAAATCACTTCAAACTACTTTTGTAAACCAACTTTAGGTATTAATAAACGTTAATAATCGATCAAATTGATCAC
This sequence comes from Oncorhynchus mykiss, assembly GCF_013265735.2. Classification (NCBI taxonomy): domain Eukaryota; kingdom Metazoa; phylum Chordata; class Actinopteri; order Salmoniformes; family Salmonidae; genus Oncorhynchus; species Oncorhynchus mykiss. The sequence goes on along the minus strand of NC_048587.1, from coordinate 12,791,774 downwards.
GGGGCGATCTGTATTCGATAGCAGCAAGTCTTGAAATCATCGTCCATTTTTTTCACTTTCATAATTTCCTTCATCCCACCAAGGATAAACTTGCAATGAAATGCCAGTACTGGCGACATCGTGTGGAAGCTGTAGGTGTTGTAAACGGAACCTCATCTATTTTCTATCGCCTTAGACAATTCAAAGACTGGCGGATGAATATTTTTTTTGTGTTTTTGGTGAACAGCTTTCCCTGGGATTTTTACTCCTGAACACGTTCTTATCATATGCATATACTATATTCCTGGCATGAGTAGCAGGACGTTGAAATGTTGCGCGATTTTTATCAAAAAGTTGCGAAAAGCTGCGAGAATTCGCATCATTCGTAACAGGCTAGGGTTCGAGGCAGCAGGCAGGGCACTCTGGTGTCACCCCAGGTGAGAAGGCACCATTCTCACCCAGAGCCCTCTGTTGCACACATGTTTTTGTTTGTTACTTTTCCTGAGTTTTCCCCGATTTCCCAGCATAAGGCACTCATTGATTCAGGCGCGGCTGGGGATTTCATTGATAGATCATTTGCCCATAGTTTAGGGATCCCCATCGTTCCCGTGGATGTACCCTTCCCCGTTCACGCCTTCGATAGTCAACCATTAGGGTCAGGGTTGATTAGGGAGGTCACCACCATGCGCATTCCCCCTGAATATGCCGATGTGTCTCTCGCCTTCTCTAAAAACAAGGCGACTCAACTACCACTTCATCGACTGGGCGATTGTGCGATAGATCTCCTGGTAGGTGCTGCACTTCCCAGGAGACACGTGTATCCCCTCTCACAGGCGGAGACGGAGGCTATGGAAACATATGTCTCCGAATCCCTGCGTCAGGGGTACATTTGGTCCTCCACTTCACCCGCCTCCTCGAGTTTATTTTTTGTGAAGAAGAAAGAGGGAGGTCTGCACCCGTGTATTGACTATCAGGGTCTGTATCCGATCACTGTGAGGTATAGTTACCCGCTACCGCTCAAAGCCACAGCAATAGAGTCAATGCACGGGGCGCGCTTCTTCACCAAACTAGATCTCAGGAGCGCTTATAACCTGGTACGTATCCGGGAGGGAGATGAGTGGAAGATGGCTTTCAGTACCACCTCTGGGCACTATGAGTACGTCGTCATGCCCTATGGGTTGATGAATGCTCCATCAGTCTTCCAAGCCTTTGTAGACAAGATTTTCAGGGACCTGCATGGGCAGGGTGTAGTGGTGTATATTGATGACATTCTGATATACTCCACTACATGCGCCGAGCATGTGTCCTTGGTGCGCAGGGTGCTTGGTCGACTGTTGGAGCATGACCTGTAAGCCAAGAAATGCCTGTTCTTTCAACATTCTGTCTCCCTACTAGCGTATCACATTTCCACCTCAGGGGTGGAGATGGAGAGTGACCGCATTGCAGCCGTGCGTAATTGGCCTCCCACCACGGTAAAGGATGTGCAGCGGTTCTTAGGGTTTGCCAGCTACTACCTGAGGTTTTGGTTGCAGTGGACAGCTGAGGCGGACAGGGCTTTTAGTCACCTGAGGGCTCTGTTTACATCGGCTCCCATGCTGGCTCATCCGGATCCCTCTTTGGCGTTCATAGTGGAGGTGGATGCGTCCAAGGCTGAGATAGGAGCTGTGCTCTCTCAGTGCTCGGGTACGCCACCAAAGCACTTCTTTGTCGTCAAGGCTTTGAAGGCGTGGAGACATTGGCTCCACCCCCTCGATGTCCAGAGGGGGTGGAGCCAATGTCTCTGCTCAAAGTGATCTTGACTCAGAAAACTTTACATTTAAATGTAGCCTTTATTTAACTAGGCAAGTTGCTTACCACTGTTCTCGATTTTTCCCTGTTAACACTCTTAATGTTTCTCTTTAATGTGGCAATTGTGAACGAATCAAAGCAATATTATCCACTTTCAATGCAACATACCTGTCACGGATTCCCCTAGTACTGCTGCTCATTCCGTTCAACCGCTTGAGGTCTATGGCCCCTGCCCTCTAGGCGTCACTGAACTGAATCATTACCACCAACCCCTGACTGTCTTGTCTCATTGCGCACACCTGGGTCCCTTTCCCCCTGATTAGTATTTGTATAGTATGTGCCCTCTGTTCCCCATTGTCCTTGTTGATTATTGTTCCATGCCTGTGCTCTGTTGTATAGTTTTTTTGTTTTATTGTGTTAGTGTGCACTTGTTATTACGGGTCTCGTCTTGTGTATTTATTAGAGATTTACACCTCATGCTTTGTTTGGGTTACAGCCCTGTGTTATATTTATATGTGTTTGTTTTGGGCTTCGTCCCCATCATGTTCATGACTTACTCTATTTCGGGGTAGAGAAATAAAAAAATAATATATTCCTGCTCCTGTCTCCTGCCATTATACAACGTGACGATACCAATACAAAATAAACTATGGAAGATATTTTGTTGTAGGCAGAACGCATCGGCGCAGGATTCTATTGCATTCCCATGCACTACTCAGCCCGTATTCTACACAGACTGGTGTGACAAACAATCAGAGCTGCAGTAGGCCTATATGCAAATAGATCATTGCCTTATATGGATCTGTGCCATATACTTTGAACTGGACTGTGTTTACAGCATGAGCGATCGTGAGTAGATGTGCTTGTTTTGAGATAAAAGCCAGAGCTGCATGTAGCCACGTGCACATTTTGTTCATATCCTTTGCTAGTTAGTAAGTTATTTGCCCAGTTATAGATCATTTGTAGTCAGCAATAGGGGAGGGATTGCTCATTCCGGATTGCTTCCTACAAGAGCACAAAACATATGCATACATCTTTGAAAAGCGAGTCAGGTAAAGAGCTAATTTTCACAACGTTCAAGTTTGTGCTCAGCAGACCTGAAATTTGCTCAGTGATGAGAAAAATGACATTGGTTATAAGACCTCTATGATTCATTTCATTTAGTCACTTCTACCACCTCAATATTGCCAATTTTAAACAGGGTTAAATAGTTCAGCTTCAGTCTACAAGGGGGCACTGTGTCACTGTCAGAAGACGTGCTTCAATCAGAAAAACGTTCTCATCTCTTTGGTCTCAGCTAGATAGCCAGCAAGTAGCTACCAAAGTGTCTAGCTAACAAAACCCATCAAATACACTCTCTAGAAAGAAACACTTTTCCTAATATCATGGCTTATATCAACATTCTTAGCTTGCCCATTCACTAAATATACTGTTACATAACTCTGACTGACACCCAATAGCTTAAGAATGCTAAGCGCTAATGCTAGCTTATTAGCATTAGCCAACCCTTATGTTGAGGAAGACTAGCTCGTTAGCTACCACCAACCATGCACAAACCTGTGGATAACTCTGCTGCTGAACTTTGACATTCTGTCTGTTCTGCCTTCTCCACCCCATTCACTGCTTCCTCAACCTGCTCACTTTTTTTTGTCTGTCTTACGGCAGAAGTTCAGAATACCCATATTTGCTCTGAGCTATGCTGCACACTCTGACTGACTGTCATTTTGCTGAGTGGTGACATCTAATTGGCGATGTGGGGGAGGGGTTAAGGGACGTGAGCTGTCCACTGCGTTTTGAAATCTCGACCCTTAACAGCAGGCACCTCGTCCAATCAGTGCGGTATATTGTACTGTTTATTTTTGTCATAAAAATGTGTCAGTAAAAATGTGGCAGTGTGTGTGTGTATATGTATATATGTATATACATATATATATATACATGTAGATACATTTCCCTCCTTTATGCCCTAATTTGCTAATGAAATTGGTGTCTATACCTATACCAAGTTGTATTGGAATTGACAAAGGTCTTAACCTAGCCTAATAGTGGCAATAGTATCAGATGCAATAGATTCCTCAAGAAGATATTGGTGTTCAAAGACAGAAATGCAGCATACTCTTTTCTGATGTTTACCATAAAACATTGTGATGTTCCGTACAGTATGGTCTTGTAATGAATAAAAATATTTAAAGTTATCGATAGTAAGATGTACGCCCTTGGGTGACATCTGTTGCTATTGATTAAGATCTACGTTTGTGAAATCTTAGAGGAGAACATCAGGATGATAGGAAAACTGTGAGGAAACCTACACCTGCACACATACATCAATGATCTTGTACAGTAACTCCAATTCAAATGACACATCTTCTTACAATGCCAGCTATCTGCTTTGACCCAGGAGAAAAGAGGATGTGAGAAAACAAGGTCTGTAAAGTGTCAGGAGATTAACTATGACATTTATGGAACTTAATTTTTACAAAAATGAAGGCGACTACATTCAAAGGAGAAATGTGTAATTTGCAGATGATGTGGGTCCACCTCGGTAATGAAGTAAAATTGTAATTGAATCCAATTAATATTTGTCTGGTTTGAGTACAGCTTTTTTATCAAAAGAAAAAAAACATATAGGCTAATGCATACAGTAGGGTGTCAACTTCATTATCCTGATGCTGACATAGGCACAATTCTAGAAGTAGCTCGAGATATATAAAAATAACTTTTCATTTATGGAGCAAGCTCATATCAACATCCTTCTTCAAGTGTTCTATTACACGAAGAGATTAAAAGTCAAATTGAAATTATATTAATTTGAACTAACTGTAAATATCAGGAATAATTTATGTTTGAAATGTATGTTTGAAGGTTTCAGTTACTGAATTCGTAATAAAATAAAATTGTAATGAGTCCATGGAAAGTGTTTGATATAGCATAAGCATAATTATCACATAAAATGTATATTATTAAGCACGTATGCCGTGCCATTGTAGGTATTTACAAATACTTCACAATTAAAAACATGTCAACTGGTGCTAAGTTGTTGCTTCTCCAGTGGAACCTTAACCTGCTAGTGAGAGTGAGAAAATAAACTCTTGATTAGAGTACCAGACATGGTCCCATATTGCAACACATAAAACAACTTAAATGAAAGAAAGCATGTGAACTCAACAGACAAGTGTGAATAACTTAACCTTAAATGTGTTGACTATACTGCCCAGTATCTTCAACTACATAAAACTACATCAAACTTTCTGATTCACCACCCTATTACCCCTGATATATTCAATTGTCATCCACATGCTTGACTCTGCAGCACACCTTGCAAGTGATACAGTAAAGATTGTCAATAAAGTATGTGGACGGTCCCAGTAACGCAAGCATCTTAAAATGGGATTCATAAATGGAAACGAGATGTCCAAAGAAATGAAATCCCATACTTTATTGACGGTTGATTTATCATTCTTAATTTCTCAATTGAAAAGGACACCACTCATGGCTCTAAACAGGGCTGCATATTTTCTAAATGGTGCAAGAGTCTGATGTGGTTTTGAACAGAGAACTCCACGGAGCAGGCCTAATAAGCTGGGGAGACCGTTGTTCCATTCTTTCAGTAGACATTTAGGTATTTGTATGTCTCTCATGCATGCTCACATATGTTCCCAAACGACACCACTGTCATGGTGACATGCAGGCCATCTGAGGAAGTGTTGTTTGCGTTCGCCATTTTGCATGATGCAGCACTTTTCTTATAAACAATATATTTCAATGTTGTGCTTCTACATTTAGACTTGGAAAGAATTGGAAAGAAAGAGTGTATCTATTCGGGGAATATTCAGAATACGTTCATCATATGAAGTCAGATGTTCCCTTTCAAAAATACGCAAAGAAAATCCAATACTCTATTCAGTATTAATGTCAACATAAATTTGTCTGATTTAAAGACCTGTCAGGGGGATATATGTGGGCAAGAAGAACACATAAAGGACATAGTTACCTTTCTTGAAAATGCTTTCACAGCTTAAACACATTTAATAAGAATATTTTGATTGACAAGAGCGAGGTCTCCCACAATGCATTTTTGCTCTCACATTCTTTCTCAGCAGCTGTGTGCTGTTTTGAAAGGAGTTGAAGAGACTAAAAACCGGTACAGCTCACGTACTAACTGAACCATTAACTATGAACCATTTATTAATCTGTGACTGTGCAGTTCAGTTGATTGCACACTAGTTGTGCCTTGTATGTGTGATGCAAGTATTACTTATACTGCATCAATTGTTTTGTGGGTGTGCAATATTTTATCAAAGGGCTTTACAATTTCCTACAACAATTAAAGGAGTACTCCAATTGAGAGGAAAAGATTTACAGGCGGCCTCCTGAGTGGTGCAGTGGTCTAGTGGCTAGCTGTGCCACTAGAGATTCTGGGTTCGAGTCCAGGCCCTGTCGCAGCCGGCCATCACTGGGAGACCCATGGGGTGGCGCACAATTGGCCCAGCGTCGTCCGGGTTAGGGGAAAGTTTGGCCGGCAGGGATGTCCTTGTCCCATTGCGTACTACGACTCCTGTGGTGGGCCGGGCGCAGTGCACGCTGACACGGTTGCCAGGTGTACGGTGTTTCCTTTGACACATTGGTGCGGCTGGCTTCCAGGTGAAGTGGGCAAAAAGCAGTGCGGCTTGGTTGGGTTGTGTTTTGGAGGACGTACGGCTCTTGACCTTCGCCTTTCCCGAGTCCGTACGGGAGTTGCAGCGATGGGACAAGACTGTAACTACCAATTGGACACCACGAAATTGGGGAGAAAAAGGGCAACAACAACAACAAAAAATCCAAAAAGAGATATTTGCATTTATCTTTGTGTTGATGTACATGTTTCCAGGAGTCATTTAACCATGTATTGGTGTTCAGACAGTCTCCAGCTCTGTGCTGAACCCAGGCTGAGTGAATGTGAGTCAGAGCCACTGCAGAGGTCTGTGCAGGTGGCATAGCTGCAGAGCCCAGTGGGGTGTTCTCTGCTCCATCTCCACAGGTGCTTATTAGCACATAGGAGCTGCCATATGTTCCTAGCTGGGCCACAGCCTGAGGGAGCACAAACAGTCTTTGCCCATAATCTTCAGAACCTGATCAGGCCTTACTCCCACTAACAGGGCCACATGGTGTAGCATATATGTTAGTTCAGCAAAAATATAGCTCAAACATTATCTTTTTTTTTGTTACAGGACAACCTTTCTCCGCATCCCACCTCTATTTCCATACTCACCCGGTTCGAGTTGAAGGTCCGTTTGAAAAGAGATATGTATGTTCAGAACATGTAAGAGATATCTATTTTCAGAGACCAAGAATGATTTAGGTTCAGCACATTTCATAGTAAAATTTTCTTTTAACAGATATCAAACAGCTTTTGACTTCACCAGTGGTCGAAATGTCTCACACCTGGTCAGCATGACAGAAACCCATCATGACAGAAACCCATTGTCATCTTAACAGCCCCCACTTTGTGAAACGAGAACGGTTCTGCTGTGAAAATCTGCAAGGGAAAGAAGAATGGGGAGGTGTTGGGGAGGATGGGAGCTGTCCGTGTTTGAAGTGGGCATATGGTCGTCGCATTTGCATTTAATACCCTTCAGATTACTTGTTTTAACTTGTGCTAAACACCTCACTCGGTTGAGGCTAATTTGATGAGGCCATGGTGTGACCCAATGACCCCCCTCTCTCCGTGTTCTCTAAGTGAAACCAGCTGAGCCAGAGAGAGAGAGAGGGCCTCTGCCCTATCGACCGTGTGTGAATAGCTCGGGCTATCCCACCCCCACCCAACAATCTGGAGTTCTGTGCACTTAGCTGCACAGTGGACCGCTGTGCTGTGTCCACAAAGTCTGTAGACCTAGACCCTATTCCAACCCCCTAAAAGCTAAAGAGCTTCACAACCCTCTCGGCCACCAAAACAAGTGTAGTCAAAACACAGTCTGGAAAGAATAACATATGCCTCAGTTTCTTATCGCACACTTTCCACTTTGAAGATGTTTGCAGGAGAGGATTTGGGAAATATACATTTAACCAGAGATGTGTGCATGACCTGCAGGACCCACATTAGGTTATTTATTTTCATTTCCAGGTATATACTTCCTTGTGTTACAAAACATTAAATTGTTGCTGTGCCGTTAAAATGGTCTTTTGACTTAACCCACAAGGAAAATAAGTCATTTTGAAATGTTGCTAATTGTCATCCTCCGCTTGTAATTGTTGATGAAAAGGAAAAATCAATGACGTGTTACCGTTTAGGAGATGAACGTGTTTAGGATGTCAAACTTTTGGATTGTTTTGCATTAGTATCAACAATATGATTTGGCAGAACACGTGCATTAAGTTTTGTTATAAAATACTGATGTCTTTTCAAAATAATAAATGGTCATAAAAAAAAAAAGTTGAAAAAAAACTATAATAATACATGTTAAAGGCCCAGTGTAGTCAAAATGTTAATTTTTGTGTTTTATAACAAGTTGTACAACAGCTGATGAAATTAACACTGTGCAATTTTTGGAAAATGTGATCAATGTTATTTCCTTTTAGTTGGTGGTTGACAATACAATCCTCACAGGACATTCTAATCGGCAGGTTTACATGGGCAGAGGTTTATGACATCACCATGCGGTAAATGGGTTAATAGACCAATAACAAAGAGTGTTCCAAACCTCTCGACCAATAACAGCTTGTTTTCAGTTCCCCCTAGCCACTCAGACCACGCCCAGGCAAGTCCTAGCAACAGTTTTGCTTGAGAAATATATATTTTCCTAAAAGCTACATTTGGCCATTTTTATGGAAATCTATTACGGTAAGGCACTTAATTGTTACCCAGAAATGATTTGATATTGATATAAAACAGCTGCATAGGGCCTTTAAAATAAACATGAATTATGAAAAGTCACAAGTAGGGTGTTTACAATTTCCATTTTACTCTGGAAAGGTCTGTTTGACTGATGCACTAGTAGACAGATCATACAAAAGAAACTTTGAATACAATTATATTTTGTTTCTGTATTTGCTTTAGCTCACATTGTCTTTCTAAAACACAGCAAACACATATACAGTACATACACACGCATGCACACACACACAGGCACACACACACACACACACACACACACACACACACACACACACACACACACACACACACACACACACACACACACACACACACACACACACACACACACAGAAACACAAAAAAGCTGTCTTATTGAATTTCAATGAAGGTTGTTGAGGACACCGATACGCAGTGAGAGTGAGACCACTCTGCTGGAGAGCAGGCTCAACTGTTGTCCAGAGAGCAGTCTGAGGGGCTAGGTTTTTCTAACCTCCAAGGCTACCGCTGCGAGGGCGCCTCAAGAGAGTCCCTCTCGTGTCAAAAGGGGAAGCCATTCGTCCTTAGCCTTTTGATCAGTTCACAAGTTACAGTTTTGCTCAGACCTTTTTTTCATGCAAATGGAATTCCATCAAACACAGTGCCGAAAAAAACATCTCTTTCTTCCGTGCCTTAATAGGACGTGCTCTTAACATGGGAAATTTCACAACCAAGGACTTGCCTCAAGAGTGTACCCAGACAACTGAAAAATTGCCTCAACTTAGGCTACAGGTGTAGACGGGGTTCCTTCTAAGAACTTATTTTAGGTCCAAAGTTCTTTCCAATCGTTGCCTTTGTGTGCTCAGAAGACCACATTGACTCCCAATTAAAGGATTCGATATTCAGGATGGCATTTAGGACAAACTGCTTTGAAATAGTTTCCCACAGCATACAATTAGATCATCAGGTTGAATTTATATTGTGTAACAGTGTGGCTGTTTTTCTGAATATTCATTTTGTAACCAGTATTTCCCATTTTTAAAGGGAATCCAGCGTGGATAGATTTTGTGGTAGAAACACCATCCCACTGGACGATCAGTTCTGGGTTTTATTTGGTGTGTTTCATATCATGTGTCTCCAAAGCTTTTAATTATGTCCCTCATAAAGTTCATGGTGATAGAAATTGGGAAGGGGGTGAGTCAAAACTCTTGTCAAGGTCATGTTCCGACAGAAAGCACCAATAATGCCATGGATAATCCCTCCCCCTCCAACACGGTCTGACTCGGGTCCTGCCGCTTGGAGGACTCAGAGGCTGGTGGAGCCTGGAGAACTGGAGGACAAGGACCCGGCTCACTCCTCGTTATCCTTGCATTAGGCATCCGAGAGACCCTGGATTATCTGCCAATTAGCACCAATTGTGGCGAATGGTTTTAATATAATGTTCTATATTTTTTTTTTACTGTTTAATTTCTGCTCCTCTTCTCTTCCCCCTCTTCTCTTCAGCACAACTGAGATTGTCAACACTCTCCCTATGCTATTTCTCATTTAAAATAAAAGATTTGGGCTTTAATTAGCGTAGAATATGCCCTGCCAGCACAGCATTTGTTGGAGAGAGAGAAAGGAAGGGGGGAGAGAGAGAGAAGGGAGTACTGTAAATCATTTTAAGTGGGATACTGTGAAGGACTTGTTTGAACAGGCCCCAAGCCTTCCAGTGTTCCGTAATATTGGTGGAAAAGTCTGCTTTGTGTCGGAAGAACGTGTTGCCTGACTATTGTGCCCCCTATGGTGGTAGGGTTTGGTGAGTTTGGATTAGGAGACTCCATTACATTGCCCTAATAACTGGATCAAACTGTCTCATCCAGTGCATCAGATCCTCAAGTATTAGTGCTCATGACTCATTAAAGCATTTCAGTGGTTGATCTGAGGACAACGGTTACAGAAATACATGTCTGAAACCTTCTGAGTTAGCTAGTCATCTCTCTCTCTATTAGATGTTCACATTTAATTATTTTAATCTTCATTTAACTAGGCAAGTAAGTTAAGAACAAATTCGTATTTACAATGACGGCCCTAGGAACAGTGGGTTAACTGCCTTGTTCAGAGGCAGAAGGACAGATTTTTACCTTGTCAGCTCGGGGATTCGAGCAAGCAACCTTTCAGTTCCTGGCCCAACTCTCTAACCACTAGGCAACCTGCCACCCCATACGGTGGGGCCCGAAATGATTGACACCCTTGATAAAGATGAGTAATAATAACTGACGTTAAATATTTCAAATACTGTTATATTATATGCAGACCAATTAGGGAATTATATTATTTTACATTAATACAATTGCTCAGTGAGATTTTGTTTAACAAATAACATTGTTTTTTCTTAAAAAGTTTAGGGTCAAAATTATTGACACCCTAAAGATTCTTATGAATAAAGTAGTCAAAAGTTTAGTATTTGGTCCCATATTCTTAGAACACAATGACTACATCAAGCTTGTGACTCTACAAACTTGTTGGATGCATTTGCAGTTAGTTTCTCTCACCTCTCACCATTACCAATAACAGGGGAGGTTTGCATGTCTTTGGGGTATGATAAATGACATTCTGTAACTTTCTCACTCATCATTATTCACTATTCATTCAGGATTATCCATAATCATGGTAGCATCCACATTCATTTAGTAGTGTTTAGAAACATTCTATTGTTATTTACAATAAAAGTGGCAATACATGATTTCCCATCCATTTCTATTGTACACAAAATAATCTTAAACACAACCAAAGCGAACTGCAAATGCATCCAGCAAGTTTGTAGCCACAAGCTTAATGTAGTCATTGCATGCTAGGAATATGGGAACAAATGCTAATCTTTTGACTACTTTATTTATAATAATATTTGGTCGTGTCAATAATTTTGACTCTAGTATTTTTGAGAAAATCAAACTTGTTTAACAAAATCTATTTCGCTAAGCAATTTTTTTAGTGTAAAATAGTGTAATTTCCCAACATTTTGAGCATACAATATAAGCTCAGTATTTGAATTATTTTTTTTATACAGTCATTATTTCTCATCTTGATCAAGGGTGTCAATAATTTCGGGCCCCAATGTATATTTTGTATTTTCCATATAAAGTTATGAGTATCATATTTTTCCTTCACCTTTCATTTACAAACAATGAATGACTACCATCATCTTAAACTTTGAACTTGCACTGTATGCAAATACTGAAAACTGCTATAAGAGCACACTTCATGAACTCACGTGTGCAGTTATTGTAATTTTCGAGACTACTGTAAAACTCAGTCGTTTTCAACATCCTACGGTAAGATTGTGGTACAAATTGACAGTCTTTTCACACGCCTCCGTGATTACTGTGGCAAAATGACAATAATTAATCGGCTATGTCGGGATTTCGACATGGGTTATGACTCTATTGTTACAGATTAATGGTTTCTAATTTGGAGGCAAATGACTAACTTTAGTGCTACCTCAGAGTATTTACAAAGGTCACCACAGTCAAGTGCCACCCTAATGCCTTGATACCCACATATTGTGACAACAACGTGGTATAAGAGAGAAAATTTCTCCTTATGATTACAAGTCTTTATGGGTTTATGGGTCGTTACAGACAACAATCGTTTGTGCAGCTAGCAAATATCCTTCTGTGTGTATACTTCTTGATAATGGAAATCTGTACATTTGTACCACATCCATTGATAACAATATTAATGCATGCATGTTGCAACCTTTAAAATAAATCAGCATATGATTTTTAAGTATAATATATTTTTAGATTTGAGTTTTCTGGGATAACAAATTAATTTCTACAACACAACACATAGGGTAGTTAACAGTCTATGGTACATTCACAAACATGCTATACACCCTTGTGGTAGCAAGCAAAATGTGATTGTGTATAATTTAAATATGTCCTGGGTAAATGTATACAGTAACTTCAATGAACGTCAAGTTCTTTGTTTCTTATGCATTATGGTGTTTTTCTAATGGTCCCAATTGCTTACAGTAGCAGTAATTCGACATAGCCACAAAGTCATATTTTCTGTGTGTGTGTGTGTGTGGGGGGGGGGTCTGTACAGTAAAGGATTCTTATTAAAATGCTAAACTTAGTGCATTTACATCAAAGTGAATTAATGGAGAATGACCTTCATTACAATGTTTGAATATAAAAAAGAAAATGGTCTCTATGAGAATGCGGTAAAGGCATGAACAGATTACATATAAAGCCTATCTCCTTTGATGTTAACTGTCCAGACCAATTAGGCCTGAGGACATCAGTGATTTCTGATGGTTTCACGGTTTCAGGTTGCAGCATGAGCTTTCACTGTGCTATTCTTCACTGGAAAACCAACCAATCTGCTGAGACTTGGCTGAAATTAAATCAAATGTCTATAAAAAAAATATATATATGTAGATATTTTTTTTTTTTGAGAATAGGTGATTTGTAAAAGTTGTTACAGTAACTTTCTTTATAGAATTTTGTGTTGCTGCGTTTATGCAAAGGATCATGTCTACAATGGAATAGCTCATAAATGGTCAAATTAACCTTCACTGTAAGCAGGTGTAAAGAAATAAAAAGCTGTCAAGGAAGGGATATCACACTTTGCAAACTGTACGGTCTAAAAATAAGTATGTGCAACCACTGTACATCACTACGTCTAGTTTTAACTTAAAACTGGTTCAGACTTTCTCTGTTGCTCTTTCCCAAAGTTATCACCAACCTGTCTCCAATATGAGAAACCAGCGTCCAGAGGCATGTGCGTTGTATGGAAGGGGTGTTTTGCTCAGGTTGGGCCAGAGGCCAGTGGTCATTAGCAATCCGGCTTCCCTTTATAGTGTTAATACGGGGTCAGGCTGTGGACTAAAAACCCTCGGCCACAGCTGGTACATACAGAAACTCCATGGCCCATGTTTTCACTACTGGAGAGAAAACAACCCACCCGCTGTTCCCCCTGGTCGACCTTGCCCTTGGGCAACACCAACATGCCCAGCTGCTGTCGATCTGTGGCAGGGGCAAAACTGACCAGTTTGTCTCACTTGCATGGGCGTTCTCTTGTCTACGCTGTCGGCCCTTCCTTCAGGTGTGCTAGGGCCCTCTACCTCCCCTCTGTTTGATTACCTCGCAGGCCCAATGCTTAGGGCTTCTTAGGGCTAAGCATCTAACCCAATTCTCAAACTGATTCAGGACCTCCAAATGCATTTAAGCCCTTCCTGATGGGTTCAACTCAAGGTCCTGCTGTTTAACCAATCCAAAGAAATTCTACCTACCTTTAACCTTTTTGTATTATTATTTGCTGTCGTAACTTAATTCTTCTGGGGAATAATCTCTAGATCTCTAGAGTTATTGTTATAGCACAAGTGTGTGTGTGTTTGCGTGTGCGTGTGTGTGTGTGTGTGTGTGTGTGTGTGTGTGTGTGTGTGTGTGTGTGTACAGAATGTGAGTATACAGGTACATAATGTAAACACACTGTATAGTACATGCTCTTAGATGCCATCTAATGGACTGGGACAGCCTATGTTTGTTTAAACATGCAAACATACAGTATGAATGAATACACACATCACACAAACGAACATTGGGCCACACCTTCCTGGAACTATCAGATGCCTTGGGTGTTGTCATGTATGCTTTACTTTTCTAAACATGCAAAGTAACAGTCACTATTTTCATTTCTTAACATGTCTTGCATATTTTACTTGTTAGTGATGCACTCACTCTTTCACACAAGAGGTCAGCGAAATGTCATTATTTTTTGTGTACGCTTCTGTACAGGAGTTTGTGTACCCACCCAAACTCCCACTTTCTTATTGTGAAACGCTATATTTCTTCAGCAGTGCTTCCACTTTCCTCATTTAGTTTGGGTAAATAGTGATGTTCAGGCCTCCACCTGTTTCAGGCTGCTTGAGAAATTAACTTTTCCTGAAAAGTCCCCTGACCTCTGATCTATGAGGAGCAGGAAGGGGCTGCCAGCAAACCAGTGAGCCTGTGCCATCCTGTGTGGCCAGCTGCCATTTAACCCCCTAATTGTTACAAGGCAGCTCCTGGCCCTCAAAAACCTAGTTTCCGGAAATCGCTCTTAAACAATCAAATAAACGCACATGCACGAAATTCACTATGCCCAAGGCCTGAGAGAGAGTTTGTGTGGGCACACTCGCTGATTTTCTTAGGGTTACGACCAGAGGAACGACACATGACAAATTATGGGGGAATTTTCTAAAATCTTAAGGCCATTTTGGACAAGGTATACAAAATATATTTTGACAGAATAGTCATTAGTAAGCTTAGTATTGCCGTTCGTTTGCTAAACAAATATAGAGTTGTCGTGTTCACTAGGCGTATGAAACGTCAACAGTCAGGCTAAAACAGATTAAGTACAGTTCAAGAATTCACTACGTGTCACCCAATGTAATGGGCTACTCAGCATTCAGTTGCCATTTCACATAAATCCTGTAAAGGCTGTGAAAACGCTGTTATGGTCATAATGCTGTACACATTCAAGTTAGTAAAGGGTGCAGTGACATCAAGTTCAAAGACAGTGCACTAAAATGATTCCTACCTTAGGAAAGTGGTCAGTTGAATGTTGGTCTCCCTTTACTTACATAACACCAGAGAAGATGTCTAAAGATGTTTAGTAGTTTAGTAGTATTGACTCACACCAGGCCTCAAAAAGTGTTGTTGATTTCCTCAGTACTTTTTATCAATTCTATACGCTGGGCCCATCAGGCTCTCTATGTGGTTGGCTGCACTTTGCTATTTTGTTCCATCCCCACACATTTGCTTTTTGCTTTGGCACTCACCTCCGGAGTCAGGCTTAGAGTGTTTCCCAACAGCCTTTCTGATAGCAGTCCTCGCCGTGATTGCTTCCCAGGATCAGAGCAGCGAACGCCAAGAGCAGGCGGCTCAGCATACCACACATGCTGCAAGATCAAAGGTCATTCTTGGAAGCCTAGGATTATGGGGGAGGTAAAATGATATTTAGTATCCTTCTGCTTTGTTTTTGATCACCCTAACTGACCCACCTTAACCTGTACTCCCATGCCACCTCAACCTAGAACTTAGACTCATGTAATTTCTTAAGAGGGGCTCTTGTGGGGCATAGGGGTGGAAGTTCGGTAACGTAACGAAACAACAGACAAATGCAACGCAAACTTCAGCACCAGCAAACGAGAGCGAGTTCTAAAGCGATGCCAAGGTCAGTTGATGTAGGAACTGATGTCTGTCCCGAGCCTGACGGAAACAGAGTCCGAATCAAAGGCAGCTCATGACTGATATTTCAAAGGAGCTCATGTATTACTGCAGGCAGAAAGTATGACATATACAATACAGAAGCTAGCATCCACATTGACAGATAATGTATATGATAACCTCTGCTTTATCATGCTGTGTAAATGACTGGGTTATCAAAGTATTTACTGTGCAAGTAGCTACTGTGCAAGTAGCTACTGAAACAATTGTTTCAGTGAAATTATTACAGTAATGTTAAAATGTTCACCTTTCTCACCATTTTGAATCTTTAAAAGTTGAGGCATTTACGATGCAATGCTTGACTACAATGCAATAGCTTAAATCTGTCATAAATTCTATCCAGTGTTTGAATCTTAAGAAATAAACTTTTTTATGTTGAAAAACTATGAAGGTAATTGCACACTAGTAGGAATCCCAAAAGTACAAATTGCTAATGATTTGTTCAAGATGATGCCAGGTTGATAAACAACAAGATGAGACATACTTTCTCATAAGACATCCTTATCACTTACTTACTGTAACTCAGCTCTTACATTTCTGCACAACTGAAATATCTCTTACAATATTCACACTAACAATTACGTAAGTAAGAATATAAATACTCATACAACATAAAATATGAAAACTGAAATGGTGGATGAATGAAATGCCATTTTCTCAAATCCAGTTGTTTTAACACTCGTACACCCATCATATTACCGGTGTTTATCAGTCATATATCTTGTATTCAAAATGTGCAGAAACTGTATTAAATGCATATGAAAATGGATTACATCATATTACTATCGTCAGTATTCGCAATTGAAGACAATTATAAATAACGACCATGACAAGTGGTAAGTATAGTCACAGGAAGAGGTTTATGCTGACATAAGCCATTTTAAAATAGTTAGCCATAAGTTTGGATAAGATTGTCTTTGGTTCTTCTTGATTTAAAGAACCATCACCAACCAACCACAACTTCCTGTAAATCTGTATTGACTAACGTGTTTTCAAAAAATATTATTAAGTATTGAAAATGTACAGATGTGTATATGTATATACTGTATTTGCTAAATGAACATGTTTTGTTCAGTATGTAATATTGCTTAGTCTGGTCGAGTTTATGCTTTGCACATGTTTCTCTTTAACCTTGTAGTAAGTTTGAACTTTTGTGATTTATATGATTTTAATATTGGTCTTTTGAATAATGAGGAGTATTGAAGGTATATAACTTCGATATGCAATATATGCAATGTGTTTTTCTTATACTTTGAAACTAAAGTAATGCCATAATTTTTTTTTTTAAATAGCGTCGGTTTTGTGCAGGGTGTCTCTAAAAGCATCTGTTACAATTACTTTAGGTTATCACATGGATTCAATTGATATAGCAAATATTCATTCTAGGGTCTTTACAAAACATTTATCATATAGCTTTGACTGTCCATAGCCCATGTATATATATGCACTGTACATATATATCTGTATTTCAAAGAAGAAAAAAAAATAAAATTACAAAGTGTAAATAGGTTGTCTCTCTATTGGCTAAATATGTACTGGAGTGTATTTCTCTAACTATGTGTGCTACAGTGCCTGATCAGAACATAGCTATGATGAGCTGGTGCGCAAAGTCATTGAAAGGTATTGTTTAAAAAAAAGGGGGGGGGGGGGGGGAATCACTTTTGTACAGATTTCAAAGGAACAATCAATTTGAAAAGTAAAGATTGTCATGCCCATTTTAGATTTCATAAGAAGATCCTCTTCAAGATTTCAAGATAAGATAAAGAACCATTTCTGTCCTTTCTTCTCAAATTCATTGATAAACAGTCTGTATTTGAAAGGCAAATAATATCACATCTGATTTCCTTCTGTCTGTTTAGGTAAACAGGAGTAATGGTGTAGAGGAGGGGAGGCTCTGGAGTCAGGACCACGGTAGAAGACAGACACTGCCCCAAAGAACTGTATTCCTCTACCTCCCTTTCCTTCTCCATCCCCCCTGTGATTCAAATGCTATCTCAGCGTGCTAGAAGGGAATTGTCAGACCTGAGAGTGCCATTAAGTGGTGTGTTATTTACACATCATAGGCCAGTCTATTACACTGACATCCAGAGGGCCCTGTTCACCACTGTTCTCAGTGGGCTAGGGCCTTACTCTCTGTTTGCTCTCGGGCCCCGCATGCTGACTGTGTGCTTTTGTGATATGACATTACAGTACTGTGGATCACGCGTAAATTTTCCTCTGATATAGTCTGAAAACATGTATTATTTGGGGAAAAACTTGATAAAAGGTCAAATAAGTGATTGGTAGGGATGGGATGGGGTAATATAGAGTGGAGGGGGCTTTACAATTGGATGGGGGATTAGGTTTTCCCTCTTATATCTCTTACTTACAATTAATCCACACGTTTCATCCAAAATATATTGTTTAAACTGAGGAAGAGCATGAAGCAAATATTTGACTTATTTCAAATTCATTGAGTTCAAGCATAACATTGCTGGTCTAAAGGTGACCAGTACAGGGAATATCTCTGGTCAAAAATGTTGGAATTGACTTCTCATTGTTGTCTCCCAAAACAGTCCTGCCATTTACCAAAGGCATAAAAATATTTGACGTATTATAATGGGATCTTTTTCCAGAGTGATTCCTGTAACTATTGTTGACAGAGGTGCCCCCAGGAAAATAAATCTGGTTTAGCTATTGGTATGAGTGACCCTTGACTGAACCCAAAGAAAGCACTAATGCAGATGATGGACTATACATTTCCCCACCTAAAATGTACTCTAGTACCTGGCCATAGATATATTAGTGTACCACAAATCAGTGTGAAAATAGTATAGCTAATGTCAATACATATATATGGACATTTACTTGTATGTGTGTGTTGAAAAAAGCTGCAGAATTGACTGTCTTAATTTGTTTTCCTTTGACTAAAGATATGAATGTATGAAAAAATGTGTGGAAATGACTAGGCTGGTGTCAATGATGGTACTATCTATAGGATAGAAATGCAAACTTATGAATGCATGTGCAAGCACACATGCCCACTTCCCCCACATACTGTACCTATTGAAAAACACCATCTTCCTTTATGTATACATCCTATTATATATTAAACATGGATCATGCTATTATATAATATCCATCGTTCCTTAATCTGCATGTTATTCAAATCACTTGACAGGTCATCCCTATCAAACACAACAATAAAAGACAGCCCTTTCCCAGTGAACATACGCTGTAAAATTACACATGGGACAGTGACTCTCAGCACTACAAATGAGATGCACTTGGTAGTGTGTGTTAACCCCTCTTCCAAAGTACTATAGCATTTTAGCCCATGTGATTTTGTATTATATTTTGCAGTTTGTAACAGGTTAATGATATGTATATTATTATTAATAATAATAATAATAGTAATACAATTTTAACATCAAAGCTTGCGCATTCAGTGTAACTAAAAGTTACAGGACATTAGAGGGTAATATGCTGTACAACATACGAGACAAAGTGGTCCATATAACAATCCAGTATGGGGGAAACCAAATGTGTCACACGTGTGATGAAAGAGCTCAGACATAATGCAACAGTTGTGAGCCAAATTGAAAAGAGCCAAAATGAAAAGGCGTGTCAAGTCCCTCTGCTACTCCGAGAATACAGTACGAGTCATTTGAAAATCAATAGGCCACTCTGACAATCAGGTGTGAGGGACAGAAATGTACACCGGGCATCATATTGTTAAAGCAATTTACAACTGGCTTTTATTGGTATGTCCCCTAACGATTACATTTCCCATTTATAAAGACAACCATAAAAATGATAACAGTGTACTGCAATTGCAAAGTTTTCATTTGCTAAAGAAATATTGACAAATCGTGTACGGAACCTGTGAGAAGGCATATTGGAATCTCTCATAAAATCTCCAGACTGTTCTCCACTCCTGTCTCTCATCCCGTGGTCTCTCCTCTAGCCAGCGGCACCCCACCCCACCAGAGTTGGCGTCAGCCCCAGTGGGATGAGTCTCTCTGTGGTTATCATACACCATCTAGTGGCTACAGCGGGTTAAAGGAGATGCAGCAGGCCACCTTGGCCAGCAACTCTCTGCCTTAAAGTGGCAGTTATGGAGAGGAGCTTCCATTCATGGAAAAGGAATGAACGGGACTGGTGAGGATGCACTGCTGAAGCTCAACATTACAGCCAGTTGCAGTATTATGTTCTGTGTTCTAGTTCTATGTTAGTCAAGTGACAGCTAAGAAAAATGGCAGATGATAGGGATGTGATGGTTGGAGTAGAAAACAAATTGTTTGGGAAATATTTGTATGCGTTATAATAGTAGTTGTTCACAATTAGGAGAAAATAACAGTTCAATCACATAAACAATTCAAAAATTATATTTCTATTTGACAAAGTCTTACGTGAGCTTTTACCTGTCAGTAAACATATGCGGTAAAATACATGTGCCGTGCAAATACATGGTCTGTTTTACTGAAAGTAGTTGGTCAAAATGTTCACATGCCATACGGCTAATGAGATCATGCTGAATTCATACAGGACTAAAATATAGACATGAAAGGCATCATTTGTTGCTATAGAGGTACATATAGGCACTCAGTGAGCATAACTCTCCTAACCCTCAGCCTAATCACTATGATGCTAATCTCAACATGGGTTTACACAATTATAGGTCACCATGAGTTGAAAGGAGTAAAGGTGATTGAGATAAAGTATTAGTTGAGGAGATTAACACAAGGACTTGGTATAGTATAATGGTGTACGCAGAACGTTGCCTACAGGTTCAAGGGGAATGGTATAAACATGTCAGTTTAATGTTATCTGTATCACTTTAGAGGTGTTGAGATATGAGACTCGGGTTGTCCAGTCTAGGTTGCTTTGAAACATGACGTGTGAATTGAACGTGATCTCTAAAAAGGATACAGCGAGAGGTATTGAGATTTGAGCAGAATGTGGTTCACGTTACAGAGATAGGAAGCCATGAGAATGTGTGAAAGCAGTGCCCTCGCCATCCCCTCATTTCACAAGCCGATTATCCAATTGAAAACGGATCCTTAGTTAACTCCCATTGTGTGCCTCTCTCAAAGAAGAAATGCACAGAATTGATCTCAGGTCTCGAAAGTGGAGGCTGTGGAGTTTGAGTTACAGATGGGACCATTTTATTCACCACTGGTGGCAATTTACACACTGAAAAACGGAGCTCTTGCAGAGAGAACCTGTGAGCCAGAAGTGTTCCACCTGTTTCATAACCTTGTTGAAGCTGGAGCACCATTTTGTCTGACTTCACTTCTCTGGAAGAAAATGTCTTGGTGTGACAATGTCAAACAGGGTATGTTTGACGATTCCTCCCTGTACAGTAAGCATGTCATGGTAAAGGAGCCCCCACTTGTTGGATCTCCTAATGGATTGTGACTCCTGCTGTCAACGGCTCAGCTCTGTGCTCTCGCCCTGTAATTCCCACCCATCTTCGCTGTTATGGTGTGCTTTCAAAAATGTGTGCACAATGATTTAAGTCAAACCAGGGAGGGGAGAATCTATGGTGTTTGTAACAGCAACTTTATAGAGTTTATGGATGTACTTTTGTAGAACAGAAATACTTTTATAGGAGAACAGAAACCACTCTGATAACGCTACATTACAGCTCTTACATATAACAACTACAGAGGATGCACTCTCTTCCAACAATATCATTTGAACACAAACATATTCACATTTTATGTCCACAGAAGGTGACATATTGGTCTATAGTTCAATTTTACATTATGGTTTTGCTCTAACAGTTATAATCAATAGCCATGCCTGGGAATCAACCAGGACAACAAGGAGAGAGTGAAACCCTTCTCTCAGTGTGAAATAAAAAGGTGTCACAAGACACCTCATTGTATAGCAGAGAAAAAGAGAACTCAGTACTTAAAGCCTTTTTTTCAAAAGATTTATTTTAATCAGCCCAGAACCTCCATTCCATTTGTTCATCTGACTGGTGATGCAATCCCTGCAGTCCAAAGCCCTCCATTCATTAGATTGTTTTAATATGACTGAAAGCACTTGTGCAAATAAACAGTCAGTTACATTGGATAGAAAGGAATCCCTGCGTCCACGCATGAACCAACAGTGACTAATTCCAAGTTGTGCCTTTTATCTTTTTAATCCCATGCAATGCAGTTTGCAGGTCTTAGAAAAGACTTAGAAATTACATCTAATAGGCTTCAAATCAAGTACTAATTAAAACTGCATTAACCTTAATGAATCGGAAAAATTGAGACCCCAATTTATTGGTGTTTATACAAGAGCTGGCTTCAATAATACATGACGCAACCTGCTCTTTGGGATGAACTCCTCTTCCTAATGTGAACCTCCTGTGTGTGTGTGTGTGTGTGTGTGTGTGTGTGTGGGGATATGGTGTGTTTGGCCCTCCTCATCATTACAAACGTTGTTAGAGGTTAACTTAGCAACATTAAGACATCTTTAGAGTCAGGAAAACAGATGGAGCAGCATTGTGCCAATCAGCATCACAGGTGTTCATAATTGTCTGACTAATTGCTTCATTACTTATTTTAAGGCCTGAGCCCCGTTGAGCACCGTCTGTGGTTCCATCACATCTGCATTTTGTGAAGCCCACTTCAGCTTCCACGGGAAGTCTCTCCAGAGTTTTAACATGTATCTGCTTGTTACATTGATTTCCCACGAGGGCATCATTTATTTATTCGCTGATTCCAACTCAAACGCCTTTAATGGAAATTCCCATGGCAGTATATGAGCAAGGTGGTATGACAATGTGTTGTCGGCTATCTCATTAGTAACTGAGAGAAGAGAGTTGTAAAAAAGACCACATCAATTATGCCATTCAAGTCATTGTTTGAGCCCTATTGTTTAGGTTGCAGTGTCCTAGCGATGCTGAAGTCTAATATTGGCAGATGACTACGACTGCTGTGAGTTACAGCCTCAGTCTGTTGCTGAGGGGACCCAGAAGAGTTTCCACTGAGACCTGCCGTCCTAATAAATCAGGGACCACAAATGAATGGAAGACCTGGGGAAAACACTATGGTTTTCTAGCACTGAGGCATCAGCATAAACCACCAGCTAACCAGGGATCTGATTTCAACCTATGATATTATCACGGTCATGTCAAGATTTGTGTAAATGACAAAACAAAGACACTCATTTGTCCATTGCCGTCAAATGCTACTATTTATGTATTTTAATTATTAGGAAGTATGAGCAGAGCAGATGTCATCAATAGTACTGAGACATTTAACGTTCCATATACAGGAAGTACAGTGAGAAATCCCATCTCCCAGACCAATAAGAAAACTCCCCAGGTGTAGGCGTATGGATACCCATGTGAAATGACTTGAAAAAGGACCCCTCCAACCTGAGCCACCTTTGCCCACCCACATAGGCAATGAGGCAGTTATGTATCCATCCTCATGTCTTCATGTGTGCAGACCAATTATCTCTGAATCATCTATGGATGTAACCTGTGACTTATGGCAGATGAATGTCAAAGCCCTTATGTATTTGTATGTATTTCAGAGGGATTTTGAAGTGACAATGGGAATGTAAAAGCTATACTACCCTCTCTCTGTTGAGTCAGTCTTTAACCAGCATGAAATGCTTGTGGTTAAATGTTATTCATTTACAATGTGTCTATGCTGGTTATCCCACTGAGATAAACATATACAATAATATTCACTTGAGGTTCAGTTCCATGCAATTACATACAGTAAGTCACAATTAGTGTTGGCTAACTATATATCTTGCAAATGATCAAATAATGCACTACTGTGGATGTTGTATCTCATAAGCAGTTTTCATGTCCCTGTTACCATAGTATTAGACCTATCGTACAACAAGTCTTGTTCCTCTTAGGCCACTTGTATGTATAGGTTTTTATCAATGCTAATAGTCAGACAATAATAGCATGTCACCTCTGTGACTTTTGCTCGAGAGATTCACCTGGAAGTCCCTGCCCCAAAATATATATATACATTCATCAAGACCTGAAGGCAAAACCTGAACAGTTATAGGCTGCAGTGCACAAAGTAACACAAGCATCTTCCATATTTACATCATCTTCACCATCCTCTAAATTTGTCATTTCCAGATGAAAGAGTTAATTCAATTACAAAGCATTTAAAAAGTAGAATATATCTCTCCTCCTTGCCAGATGATGGTGGGCATGTCCAAACTTGATTCTCCCTGACAACACAGCTCGTGGTTGTTATAGTCACTCAGGCATGCTAAAGCCTTTAGAGAATTCAGGAGTGTCTCATGTAATGTCAACATTCTAGCCAAAACATGCTATACATGATTTCAATCATGGATCAGATCATTACAATTCTTGTAATGTAGGGGATAATGGTCGTAGAGCCGTAAGGAAACATCAGACAGATTAAACGGAGGTAACAGGAAGTGGAGCAAGAGGTTAGAAAGAAGAAAAGGGGTTTGACTAAATATACTCTATGAAGTAATAATTTGATCAGTAAGTCAAAGCATTGTCTATGTTGTTCCTTCAACAGCGGGTGTTCCAAATACAAGTGTCAAAATATGTCACGTTCTTTTGCAGCTCATGTGCAATAGACTTGGCATCAATGCAATAACTATGGGAAGTGATTTATTTTCTGAAAGCAATTAAATGCCTACTTGATCATTTTTCAGGGAAAAATATGAGAACGTGGCAAACAAATTAAAAGAGCACTCCATGACTAAACCTATCCTAGGATAGGGTTGAAACATCACATTTACAGTACATGGAAGCCAAACCTTTTAATCTACATGGGGGGAGCAAAAAAAATCAGAAATGTGCATTCAATGTATGTATGCAGACGATTATTAATTTCAATTTATGTAACCCCACTTACTCCCACAGTTTAATTAATGATGCTTGTTATCAGCTGTGTTTAAGAGGTAATGGACAATGCTGAATTTTGAGTGTTTACAGTGCTGGTGAAAAATCCTGCTTTACCCCCTTTGTAATGTATTGCCAGCGAGCAAGGAGATTAACAGTGTTTGTCATTCTCCCTGCAGCTGTATTATAATGCAAAACAAGGAGGGGAGAGGGGAAAAAAGCTACGAGCGTACAACTTTGAAATGGTGACTTGAAATAGCTACCATGGTCAGAAGAACTGGCATCCCCCTCCATCACCTAATCCACACCGTAATTCCTTATCTAATTAGAGGGAGGCTTTGCACTAGCTAGGCTGCCGCAAAAACACGGGAGGAGGATGGATTGTGAGAGAGGAGGAGGGAAAGGATGGAAAGAGGAGATGGGGTTGCGGTTGAGGAAGACATGGACGTGTCAAGGCGTTGCAAACCATCGCTGGGGACAAGCTCAGCGCCTGCTACGTCAACCGATAATTTTTACCATGAGAGATCATCATGATTAATCTCATCTAACTGCAACTTCCACTCAGTGGACAGCTGGTGGACATGAAACCTGTTTTCAATCAGCCTCTGTCGTGCCACCATGTAGTCTCTTGATACCAAATTGCCTGTACCATCTACTGCTATGGAGCTTATTATGTACTGTGCAAGTAGGTTTTACAAGATTTTAGTAGACAGCACAAACGTTATGGAAGGCAAAGGAAATAGACAACACAACAGTGTATATTCACCAAGCATTTTTTATTACCCCTCGCTTACAATGACCCAATAGATGCAAGATTGGAGGCCTGTCAATCAAATAATTAACATGCAGTAATTAAAAGACAGTGCTGATGGAATAAAGAGCATCTGGCAAAACGGGACTATTGAATAATCATAAATCACTTCACCAGGGCACAATCATATTTTGACCTACTTAGCTCTCGAGTCCTGTAACCTATGGCTACTTCATAAAGAGGAACTCATTTGTTATTTGAAATGTTTACATCATTAACATTTTGTATTTATTGATTTAACCTTCATTTAACTAGGCAAGCCAGTTAAGAATAAATTCTTATTTACAATGACGGCCTAGCCCAGCTAAACCCTTCCCTAACCCGGACGACGCTGGGCCAATTGTGCGCCACCCTAATGACACTCCCGATCACGGCCGGTTGTGATACAGCCCGGGATCGAACCAGGGTCTGTGGGGACACCTCTAGCGCTGCGATGCAGTGCCTTAGACCGCTGCACCACTCAGGAGCAGAGCCCATTATATCGATAACACCATATGTCTTGATCCTTTCGACTTAGATCCGTTTCAATTCATTCAATTGACTCGATTGAGTCTTTAATCTATTTAGGGCAAAATAGGAACAAACATGCCTCCCCAACGATGCAACAACAAAACAATGGAAAATGAAATGACTGAATAAATCAATAAGCAGTGCAACGTTCTTGCATTTAGAGTTTTACATTGGATTTCTTTAGCAAAGAAAACACGATCTAAATAATAATAATAATGCATATTGATTTATAATCCCACTGTGGCTCACCTTCATAGATGTTCTTATTTGAATAAGGTACATACAGTACATATAATAGAAGAGGTAAATGGAAGGTCTAAGAAGCGATCCATCGCTCTTTTATCCTTTCAGACTTATGTAACGCAAATACTATTAAACCGACTTTCTTGGCTTCAAAGTGCTTGTCTACTAAAAAAGATCAGACAGGGGCACTTGCTATGTTGGAATGTCCAGAGTCAATGCAGCATAGGATGAGGTTTAGTACGTTTCTATATAGAGAGGTATTTTATAGACAAAATGTGTGGTCTGATGAAGAAGAGGTTAGATTATAAAGTTAACAGCCCATTGAGTCATTATAGCTTGGCCAACCTTATACACAATTCATCAGTGGGGTCAGAAATGATTGATAAAGATGAGCAGAAATGACTGTATAAAATAAAGAATTTAAATACTGAGCTACGTTGTATGCAAAAACATTTGGGACATTATAGTATTTTATACTAATACAGAGAAAAAGATTTTGTTAAACAAGTAATACAAAAAAAATCTCAAAAAATACTGTACCTTTCTCAAAACCTCACCTTGTGAGGAAAACGGCTATAGTAATTAATGCAGTCTTTTGTTGATTGTAGTTTTTACTGTAGTGTTTTTGTGGACTGTGGTATTCCGCAATATTTACTGTAGTGTTATTGTAGACTGTAGTATACCGTAGTATTTACTGTAGTGTGTTTTTGAGGATTTTAATGTAGTATTTACTCTATATAGTGCTTTTGTTTTAGGATCTTTGACATAGAAGTTGAGGATTTCTCCTTGAGGAAACCTACCGGAGGAATACTAGATAAAATTTTCCATAACCTGTAGGTAGGCAGGACTGGGGTCTGAACAGATAGTTCAGAGCTTCTGCTATTTTCTATAACCTGTAGGGATACAATATATGGTCTATACCTAGCATGTAGGATTCTCACTTATGGGGGAGGGGAATGGGCAGGGTATATGCAAATGAAATACTGTAGTTAAAAAGTGTAGTGTATTTGCGAACTGTATTGTTTTTGAGGACATTGCTGTAGTATTTACTATAGTATTCTACAGCAGGGGTTCAATGTGTTCTCCAACTCATAACACATTCATTTTAGAAAAAGGGTCAGTAACCGTTATCCTCACAAGGTGAGGTATTGAAAGATATTGAAAACAGGGGTGTCTTCACTGCCTTTCATTTACAGTGCATTCAGAAAGTATTCAGAACCCTTGACTTTATCCCAATTTTATTGCGTCCGACTCTAAAATTGAAATAATTTTCCCCCTCATCAATCTATACACAATATTCCATAAAGACGAAGCGGAAATAGGTTTTTTAGAAATTTTTGCAAATGTATAATTATTATTATTTTTTTAAATACTTTGTTTACATTAATATTCAGACCCTTTGCTATGAGACACAAAATTGAGCTCAGGTGCATCCTGTTTCCACGGATCATCCTTGAGATGTTTCCACCTGTGGTAAGTACAATTGATTGGACATGATTTGGAAAGGCACACACCTGTCTATACAAGGTCCCACAGTTGGCAATGCATGTCAGCGCAAAAACCAAGCCATGAGGTCGAAGGAATTGTCCGTAGAGCTCCAAGACAGGATTGTGTCGAGGCACAGATCTGGGGAAGGGTAAGAACACAGTGGCCATCATTCTTAAATGGAAAAAGTTTTGAACCACCAAGACTCTTCCTAGAGCTGGCCGCCTGGCCAAACTAAGAAATCGGGGGAGAAGGGCCTTGGTCAGGGAGGTGACCACGAACCCGATGGTAAATCTGACAGAGCTCCTCTGTGTACATGGGAGAACCTTCCAGAAGGACAACCAATCTCTGCTGCACTCGACCAATCAGGCCTTTATAGTAGAGTGGCCAGACGGAAGCCACTCCTCAGTAAAAGTCACATGACAGTTCACTTGGAGTTTGCCAAAAGGCACCTAAAGAAACAAGATTCTCTGGTCTGATGAAACCAAGATTGAACTTTTTGGCCTGAATACCAAGCGTCGCGTCTGGATGAAACCTGGTACCATCCCTACGATGAAGCATGTTGGTGGCAGCAGCATGCTGTGGGGATGTTTTTCAGCAGCAGGGGACTGGGAGACTAGTCAGGATCAAGGAAAAGATGAACAGAGCAAAGTACAGAGAGATTCTTGATGAAAACCTGCTCCAGAGTGCTCAGGACCTCAGACTGGGGCGAAGTTTCACCTCCAAATAAGACAACAACAACGCAGGAGCGGCTTCGGGACAAGTCTCTGAATATCATTGAGTGGCCCAGCTAGAGCCCAGACTTGAACCCGATCAAACTTCTCTGGAGAGACCTGAAAATAGCTGTGCAACGACGCTTCCCATGCAGCCTGACAGATATTGAGCGGATCTGCAGTGAAGAACGGGAGAAACTCCCCAAATGCCAAGCTTGTAGCGTCATACCCAAGAAGATTCGAGGCTGTAATCGCTGCCAAAGGTGCTTCAACAAAGTACTCAGTCAAGGGTCTGAATACTTACTGTAATCATATTAAAAATATATATTTTAATAAATTCGCAAATATTTCTAAAAACCTGTTTTTAGGTTTAATCAATTTTAGAATAAGGCTGTAACGCAACAAAATGTGGGAAACATCAAGGGGTCTGAATACTTTCCGAATTCACTGTATTTCAAACGTGAGCTTGTCCGAGGTGTCGGACTCGACAACAGTTGCTATCCATTGGAGCACTGCGATTGGTTGCCCAAAAATCTCTTTCTCTGAGCAATTGGCCCTTCGCAAGGCACCTCCCCCAAATTTTGGAAAACCAATTACAGTGCTCCAATGGATATCAACTGTCGTTGAGTCCGACACTGCACTATCCCTTTAATATAAACTAGAAATAATAGAGGTCCAAGAAGCAATCCCTGTGGAACGCCACATGTGATCTCAAGAGCGGCGGAAGTTTACTCCTTTGAAAGTGACAGATTGCATTCTTCCTTTTAAATTGCTGGAGAACCACAGCAAGGTCTGATCACTCACACTTATAGTTCTAAGCTTTTGCAATAGAATATTATAACCAATGGTATCAAATGCTTTGGCAATACTTTGTACCAATGGCATTGTTAGTTATGCTGCCACTTACAGGAATTACATTGGACTGCCTCACTGGTTAGATCCAGTAAACTCCCTGGTGATAACTCCTTGCATTAACAATATAATACAGTACATTGAACCAGGAATACGATACTGTAGACAGTGCTTACCAAGGTCAAGGAAGCTCCCAAGCGTAATTACTAATACCCCAAACACAAAGGCATTGTTATTGGACAAGTATAATGCCAGATATTACCAGAGCAACACTGCAGTCTATCAGGGAACAGCCTAGGAAGACATAGGGTGGGCATCAATTTAGCCTACTTATCTAAAGTCTCTAATTACTTGGTTTATTTGATAAACAGAACAAGAAGAATCCTTAAATGATTCTGCAAGATCCAAAGGGGATTAATTTCTCACTCCTTGAAAAACAAATCTCGGGTAGAATCCCTTATTTCACTCTTTAATCACACATTAATTAGGAGCAATAGGGGCACCAGTTACACTTGGCATTTTGGAAGATTGGGGGAGAAAAAACCCTCCATTAGCCTCTCCAGAGGAAGAGGCAAACACATCAGGCTAAAACAAAGGCTCCACAATCATACAGAACAGCAGGAAGTGAGGGTTGGGGAAAAGAGGATCTGGGCTCATGAAAGTCCCACACAATGCTGATATTTCCTTAATGCAGAGCCACACTGGAAACCCACACTGGCACAGCCTAGAACACTGTTCTATTAAAAAATAATGAGCCCAGACTCCAGTGGATTATGCGCTGTCTAGACCTTATTAAAATGAAAAAGGTATTTTTTACATGCCAATTTTCAACCGTCCACTAGGGGCAATGCAAGTGCCTGTTACCATTCAGGGTGTTGGGGATGTGGTTGAGGATGGGCATAAACTGTGAACTACAGCTCTGAGCATCGCCGGTTCAATCCTTTGAGAAATCAATGAGAGAAGTGAAAAAATCTTCCTTAGTTGTACATTTTCTCGATTTCTAAAGGCACAACCTAGATTCGAGCCAATGTCTTAAAGGGACAGTTCAACCAAATTACTAAATGACATTGGTTTCTTTACCCTGTAAGCAGTCTATGGTCATATGGGCATGCCTTGGTTTAGTTTCTCTGACGCCGTTTCCATGACTTGAATGGGATTTGTGCCACGGGTTAAAATGTTAGCATGTGGAAACAGTGCCAGGGAAACTACAAAGCATAGATTGCTGTCATGTCTTGTCCACAGACTGCTTACAGGGAAAGGAAACCAATGGGGTCATTTTCTAATTTGGGTGAGCTATCCCTTTAAGTAGGTGAGCATGTTATTGCTCCAACCTCGTAAAGAAACAACTTTATATCTAAGGAGTGCCCATGATTTGATGACATGCACATGCAGAGTTCGGTGTGACACGACAGTTAGACTCGATGACATGTTTCTGTGCATGGCTTTAGCTAGCTAACATCGCCATGACATCGCCTACAAGCGTGATCAGGGATTTCTATTGGAGAAGCAGTTTGAAGATATCTTCATACTAAACTATCTTTGGGGATGCTTTCTCCCACCACCTGGCCAAGCTTCAAACTCTAGATGGCTTAGTGATGTCTGTTGATGAATCTTTTAGTTCCTTTTCAAAATAAAAAATTGTCAGGAACAAAGCTAAAAACAAAGACTATTTAGTTTGTTTTGAAATCATTATGTTCTCGCTCCATTAAATTTTTTCACCAGCTTAAATAAAGAGGTAGCTTTTCAAGCAATCTTGGCCTTGTTTGTTTAAGGTAATTACTACTTGTCCTCCCATCCTGCCGGCCCAGATGATGCATGAAAATTACCGTTCCCCTACTTCAATCAAAGCGGAGAAAAGAAAAACGGAGAAAGGGGAACAGGAGAAAGCAGATGGGAGTGGGGTGTTGCTGAGAGAGGGAAACTCTGTGAGACACACACAGCTCCCTCCCTGCATGACAAGAAAGGGCACTGTCTCTGATTAATTAGCTGGAGTTGGTAATCAGTTTAATAAGTCTGAAGTTGATGGTGAGAGGTCCCCTTTGGCGAGGCCTGGCTAAGCTTAGCGCTGCGTTCGAGGCCCGCTCTTTCTTCCACAGAGTAAACACACGGTCTCTATTTACATAAAGGGTTGTTTCTTTTTTGTTGGGGCCTGTTTTGCCAAAACTGCCTGAAAGCCTCACACCACTGCTTTAAGTCACTTCCAAACAAGGAAAAGGGGGGGAATCTGGGATAAATTCATGAATTTTTCAACATATAAGAACTAATGAAATTGCAGCCTTTTGAAATAGGTATAGGGTGAAGACCCCTCTGGTCACTGGTCCTACAAAGGAGGTATAATGCCTTTAAAGCTCATGTCAGCTTCTTAGTATTCAGTTCAGTCCTCTAACAATTCAAACACTAGAAAGGATCAGTCTTTTTCACTCATTCTGAATGGCAAATCTTATTAGAAGAGTTTTGCCAGCTGAACATTGTGGACAACATGACTTCAATGATCTGCCACAAAGCCTTACACTGCCGTAAGCATTGCATTACAGTTGATAGGACATACTAGGACGGCTCATTACACTAACATCACACTTTCCATAAGTTAAACAGAACAGTGCATGTGTTAGTATCTGCCCTCACCATCATAGATGGGTGTGATGTGAGCATCAAACATGTTCAGAAACTCTAAGACAACCCAGGACAGCATTGTCTCATCCTTTTGAAGATGATTCATCTTCTCTCTCTCTCTCTCTCTTTGGTTCTGCACTGCATCTTCAAGCAGCAAACCCTGAAATGTCCCAATAGCAAGAAAGATGGGATGCAGGGCTCTACACCATTTAAGGAACAAAAGAAAACATTTCTATAAATGTGATTCAAATGGCTTAAACACAACTTCTTCAAAATGAATGATTTTCAGATCAATCTTGTTCACGAAGGACATACCAGGCACCATAAATATATCTACTCAACATAACTTAAACTATTTTATCATCTAATGCGGGTTATTGTCTTCATTTACAACTTCTCGGTACTGTACATTAACCCTACCAAGTGTACTATGCCAATGGCACTTGACATAAACATAAATCATGTAACATCCTATGTGGTCCTTTTTTTTTCTTCCATTGAATGTTTTGCATAAAAACATCCAAGAAAATCGAACAAAAAGTTCAAGATATTACTTTTAGCACTGCGTTTTTTTAGAAGAAGAAAAAATGGCATTCTGTCATGGTACAGCAGTTGTTTCCAAACCAAGCTCACAGGACTCAGCCTCTGATAAGGGACGGACACATAACCCATGCAGTTAATGATAGTCTGTTGTTACAACACAAAGCCAGTCAAGTAGCTGATAGTGCACAGAAATGATTTAAGCAGTGTTAAGTGGCCTCTTGTCACTCAAATTATAAATTATGCTTGGCAGAGGTTTTAGAATGGCTTTTTACAAAGCTTTGCTATTGTTTGTGTCGACACAAGGTTTTAGGAAGTCAGAATTTAGGGAATACTTTGGAGCGTTTTGAGAAGTTACTTGGGCTTTGAAGATACATTTGTTCCATGCTCATCAGGCCTTCACTAACAGTCAGAGAGCCTTAAACCACAACCTTCTGCCACGGCTATAACAGCAAGGAGAGGAGTGTCACAAAGCTGCAGACGAGACTGATAAATGGTTCAAAGAAGCACTACATTTTACACAAATGTATTTTCTCCAATCAGTTCAAGACTACCATAATATAAACATGTACTTGTGTGTACATTACATCAACCAACAGGACCCCCCCCCCCCCCCCCCAAGCCATAAGACTGCTACAGCTAATCAAATGGCTACCCAGACTACCTGCATTGACCATTTTTATTACTGACTGTATGTACCCCCGCCCCCTCACCAAATACACTGCTGCCTACGAGCTCCAAAAGCAAATGTACTCCAGCACTTTGGATTTGAAATGATACATTGACTATGAGGATAAAGTGAAGACTGTCAGCTTTCATTTGAGGGTATTTTCATCCATATCGGGTGAACCGAAATGACAACACTTTTTGTACATAGTCCCCCCATTTTAGGGGGATGAAAAGTATTGGGACAAATTCACTTTTATATGTGTATTAAAGTAGTAGAAAGTTAAGTATTTGGTCCCATATTCATGGCATGCAGTGACTACATCAGGCATGTGACTCTACACATTTGTTGGATGCATTTGTTGTTTGTTTTGGTTCTGTTTCAGAAATAAAAATCCCAATAGAAATTAATGCTAAATAATGTAATGTGTCATTTTGGAGTCATTTTTATTTTAAATAACAATAGAATGTTTCTAAACACATCTACATTAATGTGGATGCTACCATGATTACGGATAAACATGAATGAATCATGAATAATGATGAGTGAGAAA
The DNA here is from genome assembly GCF_013265735.2 of Oncorhynchus mykiss. Classification (NCBI taxonomy): domain Eukaryota; kingdom Metazoa; phylum Chordata; class Actinopteri; order Salmoniformes; family Salmonidae; genus Oncorhynchus; species Oncorhynchus mykiss. Next base: position 12,758,099 of record NC_048587.1, on the reverse strand, counting down.
GTTACAGACGCACAAATATCATACCCCCCAAGATCTGCTAACCTTTAACCATTACAATAACAGGGGAGGTTAGAATTTTTGGGGGGTTATGATATTTGTGCGTCTGTAACTTTCTCACTCATCATTATTCACAATTCATTGTTTATCTTTCACTCTGCATTGTTAGAAAAGGACCCGTAGGTAAGCCCTTCACTATTAGTCTATACCCTTTGTTTACACAGCATGTGGCAAATAAAATTAGATTTGATCAACTTTCAGGTGGGATTTTTTTTCATCCTTATTGGCGACAATGGGCTTCATCCAATGTTAGATTTTTTTTATGAAACAGTGAAAGGCAATACATACATAACATTCATTCAGCAATACCCTCTACTCTCACTTTTCTAGTTAAAACTTTTCACAATAAAAGTCCTGTTACATTGTTCTTGGACGACAGTTTTTCGAAAAGTGGCATATTTAAGAACATGTTTTCAGTTAAGGTACTCAACAGAACAAATGAGTAAAACGTTGCATTGTATGCTACTGACTGTAAAACAAAGCAAGCAGGTAGATAAATATATATATCATGTCTGCTTAACCAGGTGTTGCTCTGATGTTGCTTAATATGTCACTACCTTTGTGGGAATTGTTAAATAGTTATTTAAAAGAAAAATTTCATATTCATTTAGTTAGTTAATAATAATTCATACAGTTAAAATGCAATATGCAGTTTGCTTAGTGAAGATGAATGCCTAATGACTGCATGCTCAGCATATTTGTTCTTGGGAACATTTTATTCTATTTCCAGATAGTATTTTTTTTTTTCAATTAAAAGCTCATTTTCATTTAGTCTTCTTTAAGATATGTAAAATTTTAATACATTATTTCAAATGATTTTGCAATTTGCAGCTCATGTAATGTAATATAAGTAATCCACATACACTGTTTTATTATTGTGGGATTGTAATTTAAACAATCCTTTATCAGATTTGATAAATGTTATGTCTACTTGACCTCACTCCCATAGCTTCAAACAAGTTGTAGTTTTAGAAAAATTAGGAGAGCATTATATTACAGCGAATGGAAGTATGATACAGTGGGAATATTTCTTGCTTGGTACTTGGCAGCTTGGGTGTTGGAATTTATCATGGAGTTCCAAACTTCAATTAGTGAAAGAAATTTGAAATAACATACATTCATAATTTGATGTGAAGCTTTGTGGTCACCCAAGAGGTCCTCTGCTCTCTGTCATATGAATCTCAGGTCCTCATTAACTACTTCATTTTCCTTCCACATCCCTATTATATAGACCAGTGGCGTCAAACTCATTTTTCCCTGGGGGACGTATTTTTTTGTTATCAAACCACCCGCGTCCCAGCCCGTGGGCCATATGTTTGACAACCCTGATATAGACAATAGACTCAGTAAGTGATAATATGGTCGATATAAACACGTTATAGACCATTTTTACACTTACTTAAGTCCATTGTCTTTCACTCTCTCTGATACAACCTACAATGGTTTTCAATTCTTTGAGAATTCTCTTGATTCTTTGAAAGCTATTGATTGCTGCACATTGACGTTCAACACAGTTCTGAGATTACTATTCCCATGCAGTGAAAGAGACATATAATGAAATATAATAAAGTCTTATTATAATATAGAAAAAAGGCTCATACATGCTTATACTGTAACACATTATAAAGATTTATACCTACAGTCTTAAGAAAGACCACTCCATGGACTGAAAAAGTAGGAACACCCAAACACTGTCATACAAATCTTTTCAAAGGACATGGGGTTAATTTGGCTTGGAGATTAATCTATTTTGCTGTGATTAATTGTGACAGAACCATAATCATTTAATGATTGTTGCATTAGAATAAATGGCATGTATTTAGTGTTATAATTCTGCACATCTTGACAAACAAGACCCACTAAATAACCCTGTGGCCTTTTTGAAGAGTGATGATTACGCTAATTAAAACTGCATAACATCTGTGAGGGCTGTGGATGTGCCAGAATTAAACAGGTCATTAAATCAGCCGAGGAAAATGTCAACATCCACACCGCCTGTCGCTCTGAGGCTAGTTTACATTCATCAGGAGAATGAATATGAAACACAACTGAACTCCTTCAATAAGGAAGCATCAGCAGTGGCACAAAATGCAACAATTGTTTTTTTAAATTATTATTATTTTTAAAAATTTGACTACAATTTGAAATAACACAATTCTATAACAAATGCACTGTATATCCAGCTATCCATGGATGTACGTGAGCCTATGAGAGATCCCTCTTCTAAGAGACCAGTCTATGGTGTGTCAGCTATTTAGAATATTTCCCTTATCTGTGGCATCTCAGTTGAGACATTGAGCTATTTTCCTGGGGTCATGTCCTGGAGTTAAGTCTGTTTTTATATTTGTTTGCTTTTAATCTAGTGATACCAGCTAGGGATCCTATTGATATGTTATTACAAGGTACATGGGTCCCTTTTCATGGTAGAACCTACACAACAATGCGCAACAACTTTTTTCCCCAACCATTTAATAGGATTGTTGTTGTTTTCATTCCACTGCTGAGAACAACCACTCCCCCCCCCCCCCCCCCCCCCATAAAGTGTTTCAACATGTGCCCAAGGAGTTTGTCTATGCATTTCACAACAAATCAACGTAGGTCAGGGGCCAAGCCTGGCTTGCAGTAAAAACCCATTGAAAACAGCTCCTTTAACATGGAGAGAAGGAAACAGGATTTTACTGCTGCTTAAAAAGCAAGCTCTTCTTTGCTCAAGGCATTATGCAGTGTTCAAAGAGATTAATAAACTGAGATGCTATTGATACGGTGGCTGCACTGCTCTTGGCTGTATGCTGGCCATGTTCAATGAAAACCCTCATCTTGCTAACATTTAAATGGCTCTATCGCTTCTTCTTTTTTTCCCACTTTTTTTTTTATTTTTATTTTTTTACATATATCAAAATCATATTCACAGATGCGTATTGCTTCTGGCCATTGTTCTGAGTCAATTGGTGCAACAGAATTATGCCAAGGACACAGAATGAGATGACATACATATAAAAGGGCCTTTCCAAGAGAAGGTAAACATAATCTGAGAACAGGTCAAATGGAATATCACCCCTGTGTAAAGCAGTTATTTTCTCGGAGAGTTGGGGGCTTATGCAATGTTTATGAAATAAACTACAATAACCACACAGTGCCAGCAGCGCAAGTTCCTGTGACACCCACAGAGATTTACCATGGTGACACCGGTTAAATTACAGTACGTTTTTTGAGTTATGATCATCCAGACAGTGTTTAGATGCCTGTCAATCGTTCTTTATTGAATAACTGTTCCTTTTAAAATATCAGTTTAAAAATAAAAAAATATGTGTCACATGCTTTGTAAACAACATGTGTAAAGTAACAGTGAAATGCTTACTTACGGGCCGTTCTCAACAATGCCGAAAGAAAAAAAGAGAAAAATAATAACACAAGGAATAAATACACAATGAGCAAAGATACAGTGCCTTGCGAAAGTATTCGGCCCCCTTGAACTTTGCGACCTTTTGCCACATTTCAGGCTTCAAACATAAAGTTATAAAACTGTATTTTTTTGTGAAGAATCAACAACAAGTGGGACACAATCATGAAGTGGAACGACATTTATTGGATATTTCAAACTTTTTTAACAAATCAAAAACTGAAAAATTGGGCGTGCAAAATTATTCAGCCCCCTTAAGTTAATACTTTGTAGCGCCACCTTTTGCTGCGATTACAGCTGTAAGTCGCTTGGGGTATGTCTCTATCAGTTTTGCACATCGAGAGACTGAAATGTTTTCCCATTCCTCCTTGCAAAACAGCTCGAGCTCAGTGAGGTTGGATGGAGAGCATTTGTGAATAGCAGTTTTCAGTTCTTTCCACAGATTCTCGATTGGATTCAGGTCTGGACTTTGACTTTTCCAGTCTAACACCTGGATATGTTTATTTTTTAACCATTCCATTGTAGATTTTGCTTTATGTTTTGGATCATTGTCTTGTTGGAAGACAAATCTCCGTCCCAGTCTCAGGTCTTTTGCAGACTCCATCAGGTTTTCTTCCAGAATGGTCCTGTATTTGGCTCCATCCATCTTCCCATCAATTTTAACCATCTTCCCTGTCCCTGCTGAAGAAAAGCAGGCCCAAACCATGATGCTGCCACCACCATGTTTGACAGTAGGGATGGTGTGTTCAGCTGTGTTGCTTTTACGCCAAACATAACGTTTTGCATTGTTGCCAAAAAGTTCAATTTTTCTTTCATCTGACCAGAGTACCTGCTTCCACATGTTTGGTGTGTCTCCCAGGTGGCTTGTGGCAAACTTTAAACGACACTTTTTATGGATATCTTTAAGAAATGGCTTTCTTCTTGCCACTCTTCCATAAAGGCCAGATTTGTGCAATATACGACTGATTGTTGTCCTATGGACAGAGTCTCCCACCTCAGCTGTAGATCTCTGCAGGTCATCCAGAGTGATCATGGGCCTCTTGGCTGCATCTCTGATCAGTCTTCTCCTTGTATGAGCTGAAAGTTTAGAGGGACGGCCAGGTCTTGGTAGATTTGCAGTGGTCTGATACTCCTTCCATTTCAATATTATCATGCACAGTGCTCCTTGGGATGTTTAAAGCTTGGGAAATCTTTTTGTATCCAAATCCGGCTTTAAACTTCTTCACAACAGTATCTCGGACCTGCCTGGTGTGTTCCTTGTTCTTCATGATGCTCTCTGCGCTTTTAACGGACCTCTGAGACTATCACAGTGCAGGTGCATTTATACGGAGACTTGATTACACACAGGTGGATTGTATTTATCATCATTAGTCATTTAGGTCAACATTGGATCATTCAGAGATCCTTCTGGAGAGAGTTTGCTGCACTGAAAGTAAAGTGGCTGAATAATTTTGCACACCCAATTTTTCAGTTTTTTATTTGTTAAAAAAGTTTGAAATATCCAATAAATGTCGTTCCACTTCATGATTGTGTCCCACTTGTTGTTGACTCTTCACAAAAAAATACAGTTTTATATCTTTGAAGCCTGAAATGTGGCAAAAGGTCGCAAAGTTCAAGGGGGCCGAATACTTTCGCAAGGCACTGTATCTTAGCGATATACACACGGCACCAGTACCAAGTCGATGTGCATGCGTACAAAGTAAACAGGTAGATACAGTTGAAGTCGGAAGTTTACATACACTTAGGTTGGAGTCATTAAAACTCGCTTTTCAACCACTCCACAAATTTCTTGTTAACAAACTATAGTTTTGGCAAGTCGGTTAGGACATCTACCACCCTGGATGGTTCTGACCTTGAATATGTGGACATCTATAAGTACCTAGGTGTCTGGCTAGACTCTAAACTCTCCTTCCAGACCCATATCAAACATCTCCAATCGAAAATCAAATCAAGAGTCGGCTTTCTATTCCGCAACAAAGCCTCCTTCACTCACGCCGCCAAACTTACCCTAGTAAAACTGACTATCCTACCGATCCTCGACTTCGGCGACGTCATCTACAAAATTGCTTCCAACACTCTACTCAGCAAACTGGATGCAGTTTATCACAGTGCCATCCGTTTTGTCACTAAAGCACCTTATACCACCCACCACTGCGACTTGTATGCTCTAGTCGGCTGGCCCTCGCTACATATTCGTCGCCAGACCCACTGGCTCCAGGTCATCTACAAGTCCATGCTAGGTAAAGCTCCGCCTTATCTCAGTTCACTGGTTACGATGGCAACACCCATCCGTAGCACGCGCTCCAGCAGGTGTATCTCACTGATCATCCCTAAAGCCAACACCTCATTTGGCCGCCTTTCGTTCCAGTTCTCTGCTGCCTGTGACTGGAACGAATTGCAAAAATCGCTGAAGTTGGAGACTTTTATCTCCCTCACCAACTTCAAACATCTGCTATCCGAGCAGCTAACCGATCGCTGCAGCTGTACATAGTCTATTGGTAAATAGCCCACCCATTTTCACCTACCTCATCCCCATACTGTTTTTATTTATTTATTTTTATTTTTCTGCTCTTTTGCACACCAATCTCTACCTGTACATAACCATCTGATCATTTATCACTCCAGTGTTAATCTGCATAATTGTAATTATTTGCCTACCTTCTCATGCCTTTTGCACACAATGTATATATAGACTCCCCTTTTTTCTACTGTGTTATTGACTTGTTAATTGTTTACTCCATGTGTAACTCTGTGTTGTCTGTTCACACTGCTATGCCTTATCTTGGCCAGGTCGCAGTTGCAAATGAGAACTTGTTCTCAACTAGCCTACCTGGTTAAATAAAGGTGAAATAAAAATAAATAAAAATCTACTTTGTGCATGACACAAGTCATTTTTCCAACAATTGTTTTACAGACAAGATTATTTCACTTATAATTCACTGTATCACAATTCCAGTGGGTCAGAAGTTTACATACACCAAGTTGACTGTGCCTTTAAACAACTTGGAAAATTACAGAAAATTATGTCATGGCTTTAGAAGCTTCTGATAAGCTAATTGGCATAATTTGAGTCAGCTGGAGGTGTACCTGTGGATGTTTTTCAAGGCCTACCTTCAAACTCAGTGCCTCTTTTTCCCATATCATGGGAAAATCAAAAGAAATCAGCCAAGACCTCAAAAAAAAAAGTAGACTTCCATAAGTCTGGTTCATCCTTGGAAGCCATTTCCACATGCCTGAAGGTACCACATTCATCTGTACAAATAATAGTACGCAAGTGTAAAAACCATGGGACCACGCAGCTGTCATACCGCTCAAAAAGGAGATGCTCCTAGAGATGAATGTAGTTTGGTGCGAAAAGTGCAAATCAATCCCAGAACAACAGCAAAGGACCTTGTGAAGATGCTGGAGGAAACAGGTACAAACGTATCTATATTCACAGTAAAACACGTCCTATATCGACATAACCTGAAAGGTCACTCAGCAAGGAAGAAGGCACTGCTCCAAAACCGCCATAAAAAAAGCCAGACTACGATTTGCAACTGCACTTGGGGACAAAGATCGTACTTTTTGGAGAAATGTCTGATGAAACAAAAATAGAACTGTTTGGCCATAATGACCATTTCTATGTTTGGAGGAAAAGGGGGATGCTTGCAAGCCGAATAACATCATCCCAACCGTGAAGCATGGGGGTGGCAGCATCATGATGTGGGGGTGCTCTGCTGCTGGAGGGACTGGTGCACTTCACAAAATGGATGGCACCATGAGGAAGGAGGATGATGTGGATATATTGAAGCAACATCCCAAGACATCAGTCAGGAAGTTAAAGCCTTGTTGCAAATGGATCTTCCAAATGAACAATGACTCCAAGCATACTTCCAAAGTTGTGGCAAATGGCTTAAGGACATCATAGTCAAGGTATTGGAGTGGCCATCACAAAGCCCTGACCTCAATCCTATAGAAAATGTGTGGGCAGAACTGAAAAACAGTGTGCGAGCAAGGAGGTCTAGAAACCTGACTCAGTTACACCAGCTCTGTCAGGAGGAATGGGCCAAAATTCACCCAACTTATTGTGGGAAGCTTGTAGAAGGTGACCCAAGTTAAACATTTTAAAAGCAATGCTACCAAATACTTATTGAGTGTATGTATGTAAACTTCTGACCCACTGGGAATGTGATGAATGAAATAAAAGCTGAAATAAATCCTTCTCTCTACTATTATTCTGACATTTCACATTCATTAAAATAAAGTGGTGATCCTAACTGACCTAAGACAGGGAATTTTTACTAGGATTAAATGTCAAGAATTGTGAAAAACTGAGTTTAAATGTATTTGGCTAAGGTGTATGTACATTTCCGACTTCAACTGCATGTACATGTTGTCACGCCTACTCCCGCTCTCCCTCTCTAGCGCTCAAGGGCGCCCTTCATTACGCACACCTGTCACCATCATTACCCGCATCTGCACTCATTGGACTCACCTGGACTCCTACGCCTCAGCAGGCTCCCACGCCTCAGCGGGACTGTCAGGCTCCCACACCTCAGCCGGCTCGTCGGGTTTCTACGCTTCAGCCAGCTTGTACTGTCACGCCAGCTCCCGCTCTCCCTTTCTGGTGTTTTAGGGCACCAGGATGCCCTTCATTACACACACCTGTCACCATCATTAAGTGCATCTGCGCTCATTGGACTCATCTGGACTTCTTCACATTGTTGATTGCCCCCTCTATATCTGTCTGTTCCTCAGTTTTGTTTCCTGTGTCAGCATTATTGTCATCATGTCGTTTTGGTCCCCCGTCCAGATGCGGTTTTTGTTTTGTTTGATGTCCGTTTTCCATTAAATGTTAACTACCTGTACTTGCTTCTCGTCTCCAGCGTCAGTCCTTACACATGTAGGGATAAAGTTACGAGGCAACAGTATAGAAAATATACAGTAGCAGCAGTGTATGTGATGAGTCAAAAAAGTTAGTGAAAAAAGGGTCAATGCAGATATTTCGGGTAGCTATTGGTTAACTATTTATCTAATTATTTTGCAGTCTTATGGATTGGGGGTAGAAGCTGTTCAGTATCCCGTTGGTTCCAGAATTAGTGGATCAGTACCACTTGCCGTGTGCTAGAAGAGAGAAGTCTATGACTAGGGTGGCTTTAGACTGACAATTTTTAGGGCCTTCCTCTAACACCACCTGGTATAGAGGTCCTGAATGACAGGGAGCTGAGCCCCAGTAATGTACTGGGCCATACACATTACCTTCTGTTACACTTTGCGGTTGGATGCCAAGTAGTTGCCATACCAAGTGGTGATGCAGTCAGTCAAGATGCTCTCAATGGTACAGCTTTAGAACATTTAGAGGATTTGAGGGCCCATGCCAAATCTTTTCAGCCTCCTGAAGGAGAAGAGGCTTGTCGTGCGTTCTTCATGACTGTGTTGGTGGACCATGGTAATTCCTTAGTGATGTGGACACCAAGGACCTTGAAGCTCTCGACCCACTCCATAACAGCCCCGTCAATGTGGATGGGGGCATGCTCGGCCCTTCGTTTCCAAAGGTCCGCGATCAGCTCCTTTTTCTCGCTGACATTGAGGGAGACCACATTGCCAGGTCACTGACATCTACCCTATAGGCTGTCTCATCATCATCAGTGATCAGGCCAACCACTGTCGTGTCATCAGAAAACTTAATGATGTTGGAGTTGTGCGCAACCACGCAGTCGTGGGTGAACAGGGAGTACAGGAGGGGACTAAGAATGGACCCAAGGGGCCCCTGGGCTGATTGTTCAGCGTGGCGGATATGTTGTTGCCTACACTCACCACCTGGGGGTGGCTCGTCACGAATTCCATGATCCAGATGCAACGGAAGACTTCAGTCCCAGGGTCCAGAGCTTAGTAATGAGCTTGGAGGGCACTACTACCAAACAAGGGACACCATTTTTCAACAATAGATTTTGTTGATGGTGGTTGAAAATGCTGTCTCAGGCACCATTCCAGAATCTCCCATAAGTGTTCAATTGGTTTAAGATCTGGTGACTGAGATGGCCGTGGTTAACATCATTTTCATGCTCATCAAAACATTGTGACCACTCGTGCCCTGTGGATGGGGGGATTGCCATCTTATGGGGTATAGCCATGGTAGCCAAATTAATGTCAAAATAATGGCTTGCCCAACATGTTTTTATACATGACTATAAGCATGATGGGATGTTATTTGCTTAATTAACTCAGGAACCACACCTGTGTGGGAGCACCGGCTTTCAATATACTCTGTATCTGTCTTTTACTCAAGTGTTTCCATTATTTTGGCAGTTTTTTTCTCACAAAATGTGCACCCACAAATAAATAATAGTATCATGTAAAATTCTGAAAACGATTGCCAGTGACAGTAAGTTATACTCTTAACACTTTGACAAGCAGAACCAGGAATTCATTGTAGTTCTCAGCCCTTTTCAGATGTTCACAGTTTTAAGCCGCTTCGGTCAAGTAAACTTTTTATGCTGATGTTCTGCCTATTTTTCTTGCAGTGCTAGACTGACTCAGCATACACAGCAAAACTATGAGAATAGGAGTAGGTGCAAAAATGTGTGAAGAGCAAACAACTGAGGTGGATTCATCCAGATTGCCTTGTAGCAAAGCAATCCTTTTGCATTGTTAACAAAATAATATAGGTTTATGAATAATGGCAATTACCAGTCGTGCACTTTTTCCGCATGCAATTTGAAATTACAATAATTAATCGCAATCTGCATTGGGGGAAGCATTTGGGACGGACCAGTTGGAGAGCAGGTTGTTGCAGAGCAAAAGAAGATCACAGTGCAAAGAAACTGTAAAGAGGAGCATCAAATCTTCGGAATAAACAACAACGTAATCACCGCTCATACTCTTTACAGCTATAGAGTAGGCTCCTTAGAAATATCCCGTGCTTCTTGTTTAAGCGGAGGAACAATGACATCTCTCTCAGCATGGGTGAAGGCCAACAGCAAAGCCTCTGTTTCATGTCCCTCTGTTCACACAGTTTACGACTGCTCACAACAGTTTACAGCAGCCAAATTTCATTTTGCACTGGCAAATCCTATCGCACATTATCCTGTAGATTGCATTAGGAACCTAATCTTTTCTTTCACTACCTCCTCAGAAGAAAGGAGCACCTTCATGATTAACCCACTTTACAGCAATGAATAAACGCATCATCCAGTAATGTACACCAGATTTAATTTGAAGGGAAAAAAATCCCCGAAATGCAACAAAAAAAAAATAAATCGGAGAAATGTAGTGGAAAACAGCACATAAAGCTGCCACCATGGAGTGCTCAGAATTTATTTGAATATTCCATAAATTCATTGTTTTTTTACAGATTAGATGTTTTATTGTTAGTTGTGTACAGTATCTTGACAATTTCACAAACATGATGGTACAAACGTGAAGAAAAAATTATATGCATAAGCAAAAATGTTAATTTAATGACGTTTGTGTTAACTGAGAAAATACACAAATCTTCATTTTCTTTCTCTTCAGTGAAGACAAAAGTCACATATAGCCCATGTTGCTTTTGGTTTCCCATCTTTGCTTGGCTTCAAACCTGAATTGATGTTAAAATACTGATTTAGCAAAAGTTCTTTGCAAAATGTATTACAGAAATTATAACGACAAAAATGAATATGAATGAAACATATTTCCATGTTCTTGAGAGCTTGTTCATAGACATTAGCATAACACATTATACACATACTCTTACCATGACATCCACTGTGACAGTTCAAAAGTGCCCGTCTAATGTTAAGTGATGGCTACAGTACACACTTTCTCTGTATAGTCAAACCCTAGCATGTATTTATACCTGTGCATGAAATAAGTAAGAAAGAATCTGGCAAGCTAGCCAAATACGCATAACAAATGTATGTCGCTAACAAACTGCGATTTAATGTAAATTAGGGAGATAATTGTGGGGAGGAGAGTAAAAAAGACAAACCCCCAAGCAATTTGTTTCTTCCTTTTCTGGGCTGCCCGCGAAGCCTCCACTTCCTGTTTGCTTTGCACAAAGTCACGGCAATCGGTGGCTTGCGCGATTTTCACAGCCAACTATTGAAAGAGAAGACCCATTAGATGATGTAAATCAGTCTCTCTGGCAAGCAGAGCTCTTCCAACTGATATGTCAGGGTGGCTTCTCATGAGTGCCTCCGGTTCCCATTTTGTCTCACCCTGACCATGAAGCAATGACGGCACTTAGATTGTGGGTTGCTGAAGAAAAAAAACATAGTAAACACACATTCAACTGCTTAACAGTAATCGAAAATAAGACAGTCAACCATTTACCATGACTATCGTAATATTTACTTAATTGTTTGAATGTACAGTAAAAGGCAACATTTTATTTGAAACGTGCAGATCTTTAAATCAGAAGTTAAAGGAATGACCATGACTGCAAGAGGCAAAAACATTTTGTTCAAATATCAGTGAGGAAGTGCATGTATTGTTGAGCAGAATAATCCCAATAAACCCAGTCACACAGAAGCACAGGAAACAAAAGGCTACATCCAGTCACTCCACACTTGGAACAAATCTCCAAACCTTTAGGTAATTATTTCTAACATTCATAGAGTACAATCAGGGGAAAGAAAAAAAAAGTATAAAAAAAAAGGTAGTGAAGAAATGTGCCACAATTTCTCAACAACAACAATATGCTAGTCAATTTAAAAAATATATTATAATTAAGTGGGATAAACTTTATTAGAAAGACTACATGTTGGGATTAAGCAGGACAGTGCAAGTAGCTAGGAAACATTTAACTCTAAAGGCTTTTTATCACCATATTTCAGGAACCAAGGGTGTAAAATGTTCTAATTTGGGATACATTAAAAGCCATAAAGGTCTTTCAAAAAGATTAATGGTACTTTGCTTGGATTTAAGATAAGGGCTTCAGCTGGCTGCAAGTACTGGGCTCCGGCTGGGCCCTCGAGGCATTCATCTATACAGTCACTTGGAAGATTTGTAAAAGCGTCTGCATAACCTGAAGCTAACATACTATGACAGTTTTCTAATTCCTTGCCATTTTTTTATAGGTTTTAAAGGCCTATAAAATCATGTTTTCTAGGCAGAACTCTTGAGAAAGGGAAAGTTACAATGGGTGATCATTCTCATGTTGAGAGTAGATTTGCCAGCAGATAATACCAGGGCGTTTTGAGCACCGTGTTTAAGTGGTGTAGGTGCTAAATGCTTTTGCTTGGATGTGGCACAGGCTGGGATCATAAATCTGAAGGTTTATTCAATTGTTGACAATTCTCCTGCGTTCACACATTTGCCAAAAATAAAGTCGTTGGGTAAAAGGCATCTGTTTTGAGAGAAAATATAATGAAATTGGAAGATGCTAAATGGCTCCTTGAGCTTTACAACCAGATATGTATATGTTTTGTAACACAAGGATTACCCACATTAACCTGCTCTCCTGTGGGGAGCATTTGAAATTCAAAATGTCTAGAAACCACACCTTCCTAACCCCCCCCCCCCCCCCCCCCCCCCCCCCAAAAAGACACTGACACATTGACACTTTGACATAATTAAAACCCTCTCACATACCCCCTCCCCCCTCTTCTCTTTCTCTTGCAGCCGCTGAGCGGTTAAAGTGGTAAAGGTCTTTACATTTTGTTTTTTTCAATGCAGTCTACATCCCTGATTGTCTTTACTGGGGCTCAACATTAATGTCAACCAAGTTACCTAGGCGACAGAACAGATCAAAGAGACAAAAAAAGCCCTCAAATGTCTGATTAATCAAGCCTGCAAACAGCTTATTTCTTTTAGCCTGCATGCAAGTATGAAAATGAGATTCCGAGAGCAGTACATTGTGCAGATTTGTTCATTCTTATCTGAACAAAGCCAGCGGCAGCTTATTTCATGGATCACTGGCACTGTCAGCGCTGTGGCGCCGAGCAGGTGACGGCTCCTCTTTCTGTGGCGAGAACAAAATTAGCAAAAAGTCGGCACAAATTAGCCTCTCATATTTTCAGTAATATGACATTATTTTTCATTTACTTTTTTGATCCACTTTTCAGGATTTTTTCTCCCCCTCCCCTTGTGTGTGTCTTAGTGCCAAATCCTTTCAAATCACAAACCAGCAGAAATGAAAACATTTGCTGCCAGAATAAAAATACAAAGCTAGAAAAGAAAATGGGCCTATTCGACACAAAAACCTCATCCGTTCTTTGTTTAAGGCAGTCATACAAGCCTATTCCATGTTTCCGTAAGACCAATGTTAAAATGAAGATTTAGTGTCCGATACCTTCAATTTTTTTTCTCCCCAAAACCATTTTTCTTTTCTTTCAATTCTGTCGTGAGCATAGCCTCTGTTTAACACAAGGTTTATTCAAAGGATTAATACTGTGACCTTTGGAAGGTTTGCAGGTGGCAAATTTTTTGCTGCATTATACTGCCGCTGCTGCAGTAGCTTAGAACCACTAGGAAAGTTAAATCAATAGTACCACTTTCTGTTGTCACTCATGTTTGGGTTGTCATAGAGATTCAAGTGGAATCCCAAATATGTGGCCTCGCTATGCTATATATATATATATATATATATATATATATATATATATATATATATATATATATATATATATATATATATATATCACTTCAGCACAGGCCATGTTAAAGATAAGGCATGTCCATTATATTGACACAATGCAAGTTATCGATCACAGTCCCCTTTGAGTTGACTTCTATGCTGCGGCACAGCCTACTGCATAGACAGCATGGATGTGGCTTCTGTCAGTGACAAATGGAATCCCTTCCAAAGTATTCAAGACATTGGGGATCCTGCAGGTATTTCAACCAGTTTACCAACATGAGTTTATAGTCATCACAATGATTTACTGATAACTCTGTGCATTTCTCAGAATCCTTGGATATTCCAAGATACACATTACAAAAACAACAGCAGCTTCAAAAGACAATGGTAGGGAGAGAAGATTCAACTTAACGTAAATGCTTCTCTATATTAATAAAGTGTTCAGGCTGGTATTAACAATATGAAATAAATGATGGCTTTAAGGAAGAAATGGCCTTAAACCCATTCATAAAATGTCCTATCCTGGGAAGCCTCTTCCAATTAAAACATGTGAGAGGTGGATTAACAGGGGCTATGTGGCTTTGCCTCGCTAAATCACCACCCCGAGCTGCTCCGCTGCATTTGACGTGTAAACGATTAATGACCAGCCTAATTCCCTTATCACACTACCTTAATGCCTAAATAATGTGGCCTTAGTCAACTTTGGAAAGCAGGGCTATATAAGAATGGAATAAATATCAGATTAGGCAGCTCATATGTAATTTCAGTCTAATTTCGAAGAATCGAGGTAGGGAGGGGAAAAAAAGGAAAATGGGTTTCTAGTCTGAAAAGTCAGATTGCTATACTTCAACTTGACCTTGTTTATGCCATGTAAAAGCATTACTGCAACAATGAAGCATAAGGCAGTCTGTCCACTAAATTGCTTTGATGCCATTTAATCTATTTCCAATTATTGGTTGTCCTATCGGTGCAAGTTAAACAAAGAAATTACTATGTTGATAAGAACAAGTCTTGACAATGATTTGAGTGAAGCCCAGCAAACTGGGGACGTCCTGGAGACATGCGGCAATGTTCCCATTAGGTCCCTCAATGGTTACGAAGCGATTATTATCCCACTGGACTTTCTAAAAACATTCTAACATTGCGTGATGGTCCCAAAGGAATGTTCTCTGAGGGGACCTTGGTCTAGTTCCCTGTAGGTTCCCAGGACGTCACCGAGGACCATGTCAGGACATTCGCAGGACTTTAATTTTACTACTCCTTAGGATGTTGTGTGATGGTCCCAAGGGAACGTTCTCTCCGGGACGTTTTTAATAGTTCCCGGTTTGTCCAATGGTCCCCTGAACGTTATTGGGACATTGTGTCATGGACCCTGGAGGTTTTGTCTAGTTCCCAATTTGTCCCAGGGACGGTTTTTAGGACGTTCTTTGGATGTTGTGTCATGGTCCCCTGGCCGTTGTCTGGTTCCCGGTTTGTCCCAGGGACGTTTATAACACGTAGCAGGAAGATTGGAATGCCGTGAACCAAGAGGTGGTGAGTTAAAATCTCAGGTGAGAACATGTTAAACAATATTTACAGTATGAATAAACATACACAATGTAATCAAGTATGTCAAAGTGTTCAATATGTAAGTTGAAAACACTGTATGCAATATATTGTAGTGAGTAGCTACCTCATCAAGAGGTCCTGAGTTTATCTTGGCATAAAGGCTACGAGGAGTTGGGTTGACAAGCCAATGACCCAAGTTTGAGTCACGGTCAGGGCTACCACCTAATTTGCGAATTGGTGTCAGAAGTGTGATGGCGCTACCTTGAGGCCATCGAAGGTGTGCCCAGGCATTAGGAACTTGAGATGGGGAAGAAGAGGGGTAGTGACGCGACTTTAATCCAACACATAGCAACCTCGTCAAGAGGTTTTAGATCTCTTGATGTAACAGCTAAGGTGTTGTGTTGGCAGTCGCTGGAACCGGTTCTGAGTCCTGGGACGTGGGCGAACCTTGGTCAATACGGAATTTCAGTCCTATTTTTTGTGATGACGAATAGTCCTTATTCTGTAGCTGTTAAACATCTAAGTACATCAAAGCATTACTGGCATTGGTTGTCTGGTGAGACCATTTGACTGCTTATCTAATCAAAGCCATGAGCTGTATATCCTCCCCTTATAATTTTTTTTTTTTATTCAGGATGCATTGCCATATTCTCTCAATAAAGATTAGCATTATTGTCATTCAGGGGGCAGTCGTGTAAGAGGTTTATGTCATCTTGCTGCCAATTTGACAAACAGCATTACATGACATGCAAAAAGAGAGCCACTCCTGGGAAGATATTGCCGAACAGCCAGTGGTATAATGCATGTCTCTATTTTTCTGTTCCCTTAATAATCTGATGCTAGATACTGTCATCTTTAGGGACTGAAAAAAAAAAAAGTCTGAAAGTTTGCCTGCTTTGTACATATTCCATTATCTTGCCTCTTCTGAGTAGGGAAGGCTTATTAGCAAGCTTTGAACTCATACTTACAATAATGTGCCATCAACAGTTTTATAAGCTAATTAGAAAAACAGTTTAATTAATGACTGACTGGCAATAAAATGGCAATCATGAAAAAAGAAACTAAGGGTGCTAAGCTTCCACTACCACCAATTAAGGCCTAATTACAAACAAATTATATATGTGTTTTGCTGTGGGCTTTAATAAAAAAAATGGCTTTAATTAAAAGAGAAAACATGCTAATTAATTAAACAGCACAAAAAAAAAATCTACATTGAAAAGTATGCTTTGCCTATCAAGTAATTAATGAAATACAATAATCTAAATGAGATTCCCAAGCATTTGATAAAAGCTTAGTACCCATTTCACAAAATCCATTTCAAAATTAATGGGCAGAAATTGCATGTGAGTCATCCAGAGATACATACAATAAGAGTTCATTCAGTGATGAATTGCTTATGCTGAAGGAAAAAGGAACGAAGAAGAGACTTTCCTTAACTGTTTCTCAGTCGCCCGGGGGCCTTGCAGGAGAGAGGAAGAGAGCCTAATTTTCTGATGTGGGGCGGGCACAGCTTAAATCTGATAACGAGTGTTTTCCACAAAAGCAATGCTCATTAAAAAATGTGGCATTACAGGGAAAATTACTGAAAAGAGAAAACACCAAAATAACATGAAAGTCTTAGTTCAGCTCCTCTTCTCACCTAAATAGCCACGTTGTGCCACCTTTGCTTTACAGTAATTAAACAGTGGTTTCCAAAGCAATGCATGCCATGGTGGTATGGGTTTCTTTCCTAATATACAGTACCAGTCAAAAGTTGACAAACCTACTCATTCCAGGGTTTTTCTTTATTTTTTAAAACTATTTTCTACATTGTAGAAGTATATATTTGAGATTCTTCAAAGTAGCCTTGATGACAGCTTGGCACACTCTTGGCATTTTCTCAACCAGCATCATGAGGTAGTCACCTGGAATGCACTCCAATTAACAGGAATGCCTCATTAAAAGTTAATTTGTGGGATTTTTTTCCTTCTTAATGCGTTTGAGCCAATCAGTTGTGTTGCAACAAGGTAGGGGTGGTATACAGAAGACAGCCCTATTTGGTAAAACACCAAGTCCATATTATGGCAAGAAGAGCTCAAATAAGCAATGAGAAATGACAGTCCATCATTACCTTAAGACATGAAGGTCAGTCAATATCAGGTCAGTCAATATCAAACATTTCAAGAAAGTTTAAGAAACAAGAAGTTTCTTCAAGTGCATTCGCAAAAACCATCAAGCGCTATGATGAAACTGGAGAGGGAGACCTAGAGTTACAGTGGGGCAAAAAAGTATTTAGTCAGCCACCAATTGTGCAAGTTCTCCCACTTAAAGATGAGAGGCCTGTAATTTTCATCATAGGTACACTTAACCATGTCAGAAAAAATGAGATTTTTTTTTTCTTCAGAAAATCACATTGTAGGATTTTTAATGAATTTATTTGCAAATTATGGTGGAAAATAAGTATTTGGTCAATAACAAAAGTATCTCAATACTTTGTTATATACCCTTTGTTGGCAATGACAGAGGTCAAACGTTTTCTGTAAGTCTTCAAGGTTTTCACACACTGTTGCTGGTATTTTGGCCCATTCCTCCATGCAGATCTCCTCTAGAGCAGTGATGTTTTGGGGCTGTTGCTGGGCAACACGGACTTTCAACTCCCTCCGAAGATTTTCGATGGGGTTGAGATCTGGACTGGCTAGGCCACTCCAGGACCTTGAAATGCTTCTTACGAAGCCACTCCTTCATTGCCCGGGCGGTGTGTTTGGGATCATTGTCATGCTGAAAGACCCAGCCACGTTTCATCTTCAATGCCCTTGCTGATGGAAGGTGGTTTTCACTCAAAATCTCACGATACATGGACCCATTCATTCTTTCCTTTACACGGATCAGTCGTTTTGGTCCCTTTGCAGAAAAACAGCCCCAAAGCATGATGTTTCCACCCCCATGCTTCACAGTAGGTATGGTGTTATTTGGATGCAACTCAGCATTCTTTGTCCTCCAAACACAAGTTGTTTTTACCAAAAAGTTATATTTTGGTTTCATCTGACCATATGACATTCCCCCAATCTTCTTCTGGATCATCCAAATGCTCTCTAGCAAACTTCAGACAGGCCTGGACATGTACTGGCTTAAGCAGGGGGACACGTCTGGCACTGCAGGACTTGAGTCCCTGGCGGCATAGTGTGTTACTGATGGTAGGCTTTGTTACTTTGGTCCCAGCTCTCTGCAGGTCATTCACTAGGTCCCCCCGTGTGGTTCTGGGATTTTTGCTCACCGTTCTTGTGATCATTTTGACCCCACGGGTTGAGATCTTGCATGGAGCCCCAGATCGAGGGAGATAAGTGGTCTTGTATGTCTTCCATTTCCTAATAATTGTGCCCACAGTTGATTTCTTCAAACCAAGCTGCTTACCTATTGCAGATTCAGTCTTCCCAGCCTGCTGCAGGTCTACAATTTTGTTTCTGGTGTCCTTTGACAGCTCTTTGGTCTTGGCCATAGTGGAGTTTGGAACGTGGCTGTTTGAGGTTGTGGACAGGTGTCTTTTATACTGATAACAAGTTCAAACAGGTGCCATTAATACAGGTAACGAGTGGAGGACAGAGGAGCCTCTTAAAGAAGAAGTTACAGGTCTGTGAGAGGCAGAAATCTTGCTTGTTTGTAGGTGACCAATTACTTATTTTCCACCATAATTTGCAAATAAATTTATTAATAATCCTATATGATTTTCTGGATTTTTTCCCTTCATTTTGTCTGTCATAGTTGAAGTGTACCTATGATGAAATTTACAGGCCTCTCATCTTTTTAAGTGGGAGAACTTGCACAATTGGTGGCTGACAATACTTTTTTGCCCCACTGTACCTCTGCTGCAGAGTATAAGTTCATTAGAGTCAACTGCACCTCAGATTGCAGCCCAAATAAATGCTTCAGAGTTCAAGTAACAGACACAGCTCAACATCAACTGTTCAGAGGAGACTACGTGAATCAGGCCTTCATGGTCGAATTGCTACAAAGAAACCACTACTAAAGGACACCAATAATAAGATGAGACTTGCTTGGGCCAAGAAACACAAGCAATGGACATTACACCGGTGGAAATCAGTCCTTTGGTCTGATGATTCCAAATTGGAGACTTTTGGTTTCAATCGTTGTGTCTTTGTGAAACACAGAGTAGGTGAACAGATGATCTACGCATGTGTGGTTCCCACTGTGAAACACGGAGGTGCTAGTGTGATGGTGCTTTGATGGTGACACTGATTTATTTAGAATTCAAGGCACACTTAACCAGCATAGCTACCACAGCATTCTACAGCGATACACCATTCCATCTCGTTTGCACTTAGTGGGACTATCATTTGCTTTTCAACAGGACAATTACCCCAAACACACCTCCAGGCTGTGTAAGGGCTATTTGACCAAGGAGAATGATGGAGTGCTGCATCAGATGACCTGGCCTCCAATTGAGATGGTTTGGGATGAATTGGACCGCAGAGTGAAGGAAAAGCAGCCAACAAAGTGCTTAGCATATGTGGGAACTCCTTCAAGATGGCTGGAAAAGCAATCCTCATGAAGCTGGTTGTGCCAAGATGTCATCAAGGCAGGTGGCTACTTTGAAGAATCTAAAATATATTTTGATTTGTTTAACACTATTTTGGTTACTACATGATTCCATGTGTTATTTCAGAGTTTTGATGTCTTCACTATTATTCTCCAATGTAGGAAATAGTAAAAATTAAAATAAAAAAAAAACTAGAATGAGTAGGTGTGTCCAAACTTTTGACTGGTACTGTATCTCTGGCTTCATTGAAATGGTAGAAGAAATTAGGTTCATAATAATATCATACCATTTTGAGTGGTATGAGAAGTAAAGATGCAAGTTAGCCTGTGGACACAATATATCTGGGCCTTCAAGCAACCACCATTTACATAGCTCTAGGCCTATATCTCAGTCATACAATGATCTAACGTCAGGTGACTTAATTTGCTACTTATTGCCACGAGCAGCACCTGTGGATAATTTGGCTTTTCTTTCTGTGTTCAGAAATGTCACTCCTAACCATCTATCTATGGTGTGTTGAAGAGTGTAATTTCTCTGGGTTCTGTACTTTAGACTACCAGTGGTTAGACAAGTGTTTATGATGAACCATGCAGGTGTTTCTTTCCATCATTTCCATATTCTTTAGCTTCTGGAACTCATGAAAAGGACATGACACCCCCTATTGTGTCAGAATATCAAGTTTCTGTTTTGAAGTGGTAATGTACGCTAATAGCTGTGATCACTGCTAAGGGGAAACTGGAAGCACTAACACGGTGTGACAGTCTTTTGTCTTGTATTATTTTCACTTATTATATAAAAAGTACTGCCTCAGAGTAAAAAAACAAAATATTAAATAAAGGGAGCTTATTGCTCGGTTTGTAGAGGAGAGGGATGTGCTCAATTGTTGCAGGATGGAAGTCTGCTGAAGAGACAGTGAATTACAATCACCATTGGATTAAGTTGTGCTTAGCTATTTTCCTTAAGGCTAGCTGTTAAATTCATTCATAATACATTATGAATGAATAATGGGCATTTATGCACTTGTGTAGGCAGTTATAAGAAGCTATGAGCTGTCATGAATGCTTATAACAGTTTCTGTATTATTGGATATACGTTTTAACTGACTACAGTCCTCTTTGTTTCATTTTTCAGGAATGCTTTCTGGAATCCATCTTTTAAATATGAGCTGCCGGATCCTATCAACTCTCCTGACAGAGGGTGAGTGAGTTATATATAGCACTTAATATTATGCTAATTAAGGAAATTAATTACTCCATATGCAACTTACAGCTGTGTAAAATAATGTTCAATAATCAAAGGATGGCGTCGCAAGTGCCCTAATTGGAAGACTTGCACCACTCAATCTACTGAACTAATATTATGAAGTACTTTAGGGGCCAGAAGCTATTCCTAGTATTTTGGGACTTCTAAGCCAGCCTTTGAGAAACAACAAGAAAAGTACGCCTCTGCAAAAGATCAACAAACCAAACTGCGCGTGAGAAAAGAAGAAACATTGCCAACCCTATCTGCAAACAATGGTTTTCTAAAATGTAAAGGTATTAGGGATGAAAACCAAAGAGCTTCCTTCGAAACAACACTGCCTCAGTAAGGTACCAGTTAATAATATGAATAGATACCTAAGAAGAAATGTGATTGCTTTGTGTCGTATTTTGGTGGACTTAATACTTAACTTGAACTTTTAAGAAGAACCGAGCTTTAAAACAAAGAATTTGAAACTTTGAACTTTGAAACAAAGAATTTCAGACTTTGGAGAATATTTAAATATATAGTTTAAATGGAGACAATCTCAAAGCAACCTGTAATATTCTAGCAGTGTATTCTAGAACTCGAACAGATGAAAGCACATGTATCAGAGAATTTCTAAGGAGCCTTAAAAAAAAAAAAAAGGTTTCACCAAATTGTTTTAATATTCAGATTCAAAGTCAACAAAAAAATAATGAATTGATTGTCGCGAGCTCAAAAACACAGCAGAAACAAACAATTCCTTTATTGGAGGAACATCGTCAGACATTTCACTTTGGTTCGAAAAGCAATGCTGGTAGATTGAGAATTGAAATACTGTGACAACCTGGTGTCACACTGTGAACTGTGTTTCTTTACAATCAATGCCTTGGGGGACAGACACAGCCCTCTTTAGTAATTCACAGCTGTCTAAATCCTTTTCCGTTCTTTCCATTACGAAAACATGGTACTATTCCTCCACTAAAAAGCCTGCCATAATAATGTCTCAAGTGTTATGACTGTAAACAAATTAAACAAATAAGCCATTACATACAGTATCAAATGAGACGCTTCAATAATAACCTTGAAATGTATTCTGACCACAGTTGGGAATATTGATCCACTAAATGTTTGTCACCATAGGACTGTCCAGAGTCAACACTAGTGTCTCAATCATCATTTGCAAAGTGCAATGAGGTTGAACTCAGGAAGAATTAGACGTGGGTATGAAACGCTCCACTTCTACGCACATTTCCCCAGAGCATGTTTAATATGCCACATGCTATTATTTATCTAGGAAATGAAGCCGCAACCTTGACGCTGCCAGCAGCCACCACTTGAGCCATCTGTAGCAAACTACACTTCTCTCAAGTTTACCCTCTACCGTAGATACAGTATATTTGGTCCAACATCCACTAAAGAGACGAGAGAAAAACATATTTGAAAAGGGATATTGCAGCAGTAACACATCAGTATCCCCTTCTGTGCAACATGGTCAACATACTACAGTAGAATAATGTACTGTATGCTGCTGTATTTTCCTATCTATTTACAAGAAGTCAGTGGAATTTGTAGGTCACTTGTCATTAGCTCTCATTGTCATTTAGACAATTTTACAGACAGGCTGATATTGGGCTAAATGTTACCAGGCATTACAGAACAATGAATGCAGTTTCTTACTCACCAATTTTGTTGTATGTGAGAATTTCTTGAAAACTTCAGTCAATTCACTGTTCTAAGCATGAGGTAAACACAGATACATAGTGAGCTATGGCTGCCAGACTGCTGTCAAGCCCATCCTTCATGTTCCTGGCAAGCTACAAGGGAGGTGACAGAGAGGCAAAGAACCTCAGCTAAGTCTGCCCAAATCCACTAGTACTCTAAGAGGCTTTCTGGAACTACAGGTGCCACTTTGTCAGCCACAAAGCAAGTTTTTAATTTTAATTTCTCTAACCTTTTTTTTTTTGTCCATTTGCATTATTGTGTTTTATCGTCTGTTTTATGCTGGGTACAAGAATCAGCCTTCAACATCAGTCTGCTGGCATGTAAAAATCAAATCACTTACCCTGCGTGTCCCTCATCAACATTTTTAATAGAGAACTAGGTTTTAATGTTTGATAGAGTATGACGATTTTGCGTGCATTGCTTAACCTTTGTTGAAATTCAAGTGTTTATCTTAAATAAGGTTTAGGTACATGGCTGACAGACATAAGTGTATATGCTGTACTGATGCATGAATATCACTGCTTCTATAAGAGCATCACATCTCTCACCTCTAGTTGTGACAATTGAACATACTGTAATCCCCAACTATGAAAAGTAGTAGCTGTGTCTTTTTAACTGCAATTATGGGTGCGTGGGCTACATTCTCTACTAAATTAGCTTCAAACCGCTTGATCCATGATGCCTGCCGAGACGAGTGGTTTCAAAACTGCAGGCATTGCATTTAGGGACGTGTGCACTTCAAAGGTATGAAACTTGCACCTTGAGAATGTTTTAAAAGTTGGCTTGAAGGCAATGTACCCCTTCATTAAAAAGCAGAGCCAAAAGTCCTTTAGACACTGCCACACTTCAAAACTAAGGGGGAGGGATTTCCATTAACTCAATGGAAAAGGGCTGCAGGACTTCTCAATCAAGTGTGCCTGTGTGTGTTTTTGTTCCCCTATGTCTTTGCAGGAAGAAATGGCCACGGATCCATTAGTTTGATTTGTCACAGCGGGAGCGCCCCAAAGATCTCTTATCAGTGCAACGTACCTCTCGAGTGGCGAGTCTGTCGCTCATCTCCTCCGCCTTCCCAAAGTCCCCTTCAGCGATGGCGCTCTCTATGCTCTTTTCTAGGCTGGACTGGAGAGAAGGGGAACATTTTGTGATTTTAGAAATAGAAAGGGGGGGTCAAATCTAAGAGTAACTTCCCCCGGGCCTTATTTTTTATAGGATTGCTATTAATACAAATATGTAGATTTTCCTTCACAAATGAAAACCTTTTTGATTGGATATTAGAAGGGAAATCTTTTTTGGGGGGGGGGGGGGGGGGGGGTTACCACCAAATATAAATGTGACTCTTTAATCACACATTTCCATTACAGACTGGGGCAGGGGAGAGGGCAAAGATGCCCCTGGTCACTGATGGCAGGGTGGTTCCCTAAAAAAGGAGACTATCCGAAGTAGTACAGTAAAGAGCATTTCTCCAAAACTCTTTCACAGGGCACATGACAGGCAAGATGTTATACTTTTATATTAGCGGAGCCCGCTCTGAAGCATCTTCATAAAAATGATTCAAGGACTGTGCGGTTCAGTTGGTAGAGCATGGCGTTTGCAACGCCAGGATTGTGGGTTTGATTCCTGGGCCCACATATATATAAAATGTATGCACGCATGACTGCAAGTTGCGGTGGATAAAAGTGTCTGCTAAATGGCATTTATAAACATATATATAAAGACTCAAGTTGTTTATGGACGCACACTCATCCCTCAAATGAATTTGGAAAAACCTAATAATGAAATGAAAGATGGTAGTAATAACTGCATATATACAAACTTCTACCACCACAACTTTACAGTAGCCTTTTTGCTGGCAATGTGAACTGAATTATAGACTGAATGTGCATGTCCCAAAGAAAATATTTTGTGCCTAGTGTGTAATTGACTTAACATTTGTTAATGTAATATGAATGTCTAAATGACATTGATCACTAATGAGAATGTTTGAACATGGAGGAGCAAGACCTTCTCGTTATGTTGACTTGACAAGTTCTGTTTAATTCAGCTTCTTGTTAATTATATCTTATCCATTCAAAGTAGGTCTCCTCTTTTGAGAATGAGAAAAAAAGACGCAGCAAAAATTTAATTTTATGGTACTTTGAGATAGTGCATTCAAATAACACTCAAAATAAGCATTACTAGAACTTCCAATTGAATTAGGACAAATTCCCCATCTTATACACAATTATTATATTTGCAACCACTTTGCTTACATGGCAATTTACATATAAAAATATGTATGTCTCTTTCTTGTTCTATTACATCAGACTTATCAAGTACATAACTTAATTTCTTACTTGAATCCATTTAGAAATAAACTAATTTTCCAAGAGTTTCTTATCTTATGACACACACACTACAGCTATTCGCCAGCACTTCCCAGCACATAGATGCAGGGCTGAGACACACAAAAACAAAAGCAGGTGTCTGTGATTCCATTTTCCATACATAATTTTCCAAAAATATAGCCTAAGATAGTGCTCTGCAGGCTAGATCCATGCCCCTGAAGGCTAGATTCATGGGTCTGACAATTAGGCTACTCAAAGTGTGAAAGGCTATGTTATTGTTGTATACGGAGCTTTCCACAAACAGTAACAAGGTGTGCAGGAGCTGTCAGGTCTTTGTACAGACATTCAGTACATACACTTCTCTCTAGAGAAAATCTACATCTTACATTAATCTCAACCTAAAAGGACAGTGGAGAATCATCCCAATGCCAAGATTAAGGTAATCTCATCATTACATTTAACACTATCTTTTATATTTTACTCAACGTCAGATTTGAGTCTAAAAACCTCTTAATCCACCTGTCATATTTGATAAAACAATGAGAAGTTACACAGGCATGGATATGGAAAGACAGAACACGTTCAATGCTTTTACCATAACTTGACGGCATTAAACACAGACAGGCAGGCGAGTAATGTGGCAGACATCTTTGTTACCTTGGGAGCAGGCTTGCTACAGGCAGAGGGTTGAAATCTATCATTGATGCCAAAGTACTGCGTAAGCCCATCCCGATGCCTTTCATGCTCCGCTTGAGGTACTCTGCTGAGAAAAAAAAAAAATTGTGTTCATGTTCATTACAAGACTACAGCATATGTTTAGAATATACATGGGTGATAAGTACCCATGCAATTTTTAGAAAGCCCTAGTAAAATAGGCTATTAGGTAGGCCTACACCAACAAGGCTATGTCCCGATTCACCACCCTTTTTCAGAAGTCTGCACTTGAACACCTACCATCATGGATTAAAAAGCATAGGATTGGTGTAGCCTAAGCATTGACTAGAGCGAGTTTCCACAATTCTAAAATCCATGGAAGAAAGTATGCGAGCTGTAGTGGGTGAAGTACTGGGACTCAGCCTTGAAGAGTCTATTGTAGAGCTACAGTTGAAGTCAGAAGTTTACAAACACCTGAGCCAAATACATTTAAACTCAGTTTAACAATTCCTGACATTTAATCCTAGTAAAAAGTCCCTGTCTTAGGTCAGTTAGGATCACAACTGAGGTCTTCACTGATTTCTTATGATTTTCCCATGATGTCAAGCAAAGAGGCACTGAGTTTGAAGGTAGGCCTTGAAATACATCCATAGGTTCACCTCAAATGATGTCAATTAGCCTATCAGAAGCTTCTAAGCCATGACATAATTTTCTAGAATTTTCCAAGCTGTTAAAAGGCACAGTCAATTTAGTGTATGTAAACTTCCCACTGGAATTGTGATACAGTGAATTAAGTGAAATAATCTGTCTGTAAACAATTGTTGGAAAAATTACTTGTGTCATGCACAAAGTAGATGTCCTAACCGACTTGCCAAAACTATAGTTTGTTAATTAACAAGGCATTTGTGGAGTGGTTGAAAAATGAGTTTTAATGACTCCAACCTAAGTGTATGTAAACTTACGACTTCAACTGTATGTAATACAATTACATTTTCAAAAATAGATATAGCCTACATTACCTTTCATTGTTTGATACCATGTTCTTAGTTGCTGATTTTTCATCTGTTTAGTGACGTGAAACACAGTCATTTAACTCCAAAAATCACCCTTTGTTGTATTGTGTCATGACTCATGACCTCAGAAATATAAACGGCACTGTGGTTATATCCCTTCAAAAACAATGAAAAGGGGTAGACTGGTTGACTATTTTTTTTTCAGTGACTTTTGATGGAATTGTATATCATTTAAT
This sequence comes from Oncorhynchus mykiss, assembly GCF_013265735.2. Lineage (NCBI taxonomy): Eukaryota > Metazoa > Chordata > Actinopteri > Salmoniformes > Salmonidae > Oncorhynchus > Oncorhynchus mykiss. Next base: position 12,730,844 of record NC_048587.1, on the reverse strand, counting down.
TATGTTTGCCGTGGATCCATTCCAGTTCAACCTTTATAATTTAGTTAATAGTCTTCTAGCTATAATCAGAATTGAACAAGGACAAATGAAAGTCAGTGAATAGGCACTTTAAAAAACAAGGATCATGAGACACTTGGACACAGGATGACCCCTCTGCTCTGGTTTTCCCTTTTCCATTATTTCCGTGATGGATAGGTCAAGTAGGTTAGGCTTACATCTGACCAGAGCAAAGATCTCATTGATCTTTATCTTCAGTGGCTATTGTGGGTATGTGTTAAAAAGTGCAATTCACCTTTCTTATATCGTCCTTTTCTCTGCTGTCTTTTTTTGGGGAGCTTCATTGTGTTGATCTCACATTTTTTCTTCTGTTGCTCTTTAAATTTCTAAAGAACATGAAGTGCAACCGTTCACAATTAGCAATAACAAAAGCATTAACCCAAATCATGAAAATCTCATTTTCAACAGTTAATTAATTATGTTTGCGTGATGGGTATATCACGTTAGTGTCTTTAGTCACTTTAAAACATACAATGTAGCTTTTCAAATGAGTAGCCTATCCACATTTTACTTGCTTTTGAAAGGTGGTGCAACACTTGACATTCTTGCCAATTCTCCTCGGAAATCCCGGGTAAGGAGTCCAAACACAGGTAATTTTCTATGAAGGGCTGGATACAAGAATAACTTGTGTCTCCAAGTGTAACACAATTTTGCTTAAGACCACACGAAAGTCCAACTGCAGGACGTTGAACGTTAGCTGCGTCTATTTCTTGATTTGCAACACCTTGGTCGTCTTTTTCATCTGAACTAATTTCTGCATCGGTCAGACCTCTCGGTAAAAGTCCGCTATACATGTTGAGAAGGGCAAATCAACAACGATGTATACTCCGGTTATGACGTGTTAGTCATAATCCAAAACAAACTGGTATACCTTTTTTTTTTAACAAAATCAAAGATTGTAAACCTTTTCACTTCCTGGTGGACACTATGACTCTTGCAAAACAACCGCTCTGATTGGGTAAAACAATGTCACTTCTACCAATGAGAACTGTTCTTCTATCGATGCGCAAAACCCCATGGTTGCGTTCCAGGTCGTCTTTATTAGGCTACAATTGTAATGCGCATCTCAGATTATTACTGAGATGTTGAACACTTGTCCCTGGTAGAATTAACAGAATTGTAGAGCGATAACTTGCAAAAAAGGGTAGAATTTTCACAACCCAAACAATGCTTTGGGGAGGGTTGTGTTTTTTTATTAGGCACAGGGAGGGTAGTGAGTCTTCTCCTTGCTTCGCCCTTATGCAGGTGTTCACTATAATTTCGTCCATTCTAGCCACATTTCCTCATCTGCTTGCATGCCCCTTCCCTACAGTGCATTCGGAAAGTATTCAGACCCATTGATTTTTTCCAAATTTTATTACGTTACAGCCTTATTCTAAAATTGATAAAATTGCTTTTTGAATGCCAAGAGTTTGCAAATGTTTCATGGAAAGGGTGGCTACTTCGAAGAATCTCAAATATAAAATATATGTTGACGCTTTTTTGGTTACTACAGAATTTCATATGTGTTATTTCACAGTTTTGAAGTCTTCACTTTTATTCTATAATGTGGAAAATAGTAAACATAAAGAAAAACCCTTGATTTAGTAGGTGTCCAAACTTTTGACTGGTACTCTAACTGTATACATATCTGCCAACATTTCTAGAAACCTGTTTTCACTTTGTCGTTATGGAATATTGTGTGTAGATTGATGAGGACATGTTTTTATTTAATCAATTTTAGAATAAGGCTGTAACGTAGCAAAATGTAGAAGTCAAGGGGTCTGAATACTTTCCGAATGCACTTTAAATCAAGCTGTTTTGGTACTTTCCTTATGTTGTACTACGTTTTCCCGAGCGCTAACTACACCACAAGACAATACAGTCTGCGAGTTTAACTGTCTACGGGCTTAGCCGTATTTTCCTACATTTTACAGAACATATGGAGCTGTATGTGTGTGTGTTAAAAAAAACTTCTCAATACCAAATTCTCTTGGTAACACTTAAGTACCTTACTGTAATTGTTTTCCACTAAAATTGTCAAAAAAAGCTTTTAAAAAAATACATTTCTCAAGCAAGGTTTAAAATCACATTTTTAGAAGATAAATTGTAGGCGGGTTTTATGACTTTGTGGCTGTGGTAACGAGTAACGACCAGGCGCAACTCTGATATGAAGTGTTTTTTCTCTCAAAGTTGCCGGTATGTCACGTGTCCTACTTATATCAGTACCCTCGTAACAACCTAATCATTACGAAACTTCTATTCTATCAAATGAGCCATATGTAGCAAATACGCCATTACATTTTTTGTTTACCAAATTCGACACTCTCAATGACCTTCTAACAAAAACTCCTCGCTTGGTGAACAAAAAAAATCTAAATCGCCACTTGCTGGAGAAGACAGGTTTTGGGCCCATTTATCCCTCTCGCTTCGCCCGTTCCTTTCTGTTGTGTATCAATCCACTCGAGCGGAGAGGCCTAATAGGAGAAATATGTAGCCTGAAAACGAGCTATTATTGTCAGAGAGGTGGAACTCTATTTGTTATTGGTCTATTAACTTATATCACCTGGTGATGTCACCAGGCAAGCCAAAACACCACTCATGCAAACCTGCTGATTAGAAGTTCCTGTGTAGACAGTGGCATGTATTCATGGATACCAAGAGAAGACAGGCTTCCCCCCCCAAAAATTGTAAAAAATTATTGTCTCTCTGTTTTTCATAATTTTCCTTAAATTCGGAAGAGGCTGAATGTATCTCACACGAGAAAGCATCCGAGCGAGCGAAACAGAATCTCTCTGTCTCTCTACGTGTAGAGATGCAGTCTGTCTAAATGAGTATGACATTGTTGATGCCCATAGCATTGAAGGCAAGAGAAGCCAGTGAGTATCTAGTCGCCCTTGACAAAGTATACAAAATTAGCCAATCAGTTTTGAGCTAAACTGAGCGAGCTCAACTGTGAATGGTCCTGGCGCACCAAAAAAAAGTTTCAATGGATGCCAGCTTGGATTTGGTGTCACTCCTATCCAATCCAAATGAAAGCATTATGTAATTGACAGAAAAACTTGAATTGTTGCATCTTGTTGTGTTGTTGTCCTCCGGTGGCTAGCTAGCCAGCAAGCTAAAAATGTCCCTTTCCTAAATTAGCCATGGATGGAGATAGGGATTTGGACATGTGGTTTTACTTAATTCTCCGTACTGGCCAATGATTATAACAGTGATTCTGATCCAACCATTAATTAATACATTGTTGTGCCCCTGGCCTGAGAGGATGGATGTTCAATATGTAGCTAGATGTATAATGCTAATGTTAACTAGCTAATGTTGCCCATGAATGGAAGTTAGGCTAGTGATCAAGCATTTTAGCCAGGTAGCGTAGGACAACAAAAAATAAGTGTATACTGTATGACAAAGTGATAGACCATTCATCAACATTAGAGGATGGCATTGGCATTCCTCTACAAGTAGTGTGAGTCAACATATTTTTCTACTTGCACGAACACGAACGCGCACACACAGAAATCAGAACCATGGACAGCCACATCATTCCCCAGTGATTTTACCCACACACCACTACTGTGTGTAGATTGTATTTTTAGCCACAAATGATCAGGAAATAACACTGATCACATTTTTTTCACACTTTTACAGTGTTCATTTCATCAGCTGTTGTACGAAATGATACAAAACACAGGAAACAGAATTCTTACGGCACTTGGCCTTCAACAAGGTTTAACATTACTCATGGCTTCTGGAAGGTTTGTAGAAAACATAGTAAGAGAGGAATGATACATTTGAGTGGTGTTTTTAGGGCAATATAGTAAATACAATGTTTACCTATTAAATTTCAGACTCAAAGCCATAAACACTAACCAATCATTTTTTGGTTAAAAATTATACATTTTTATTGTGTTGCCGCCCACAGATTTAGAATATGTGGCAGGTGGTTGATCTCCCATGAGACAATCCAATCATTGGCCTCTTTCATCCTCCTCACTCTACTCTGACTCTTATTGCCTAACATAGCAGACACAGATATGAGATGTACCGTAGTGGGCCAGTGACAGAACAGTAGTCATTGATGCAGGCTTTTAGGTGGGGTAGTATACAGTATATATTTCGTGCCAGTTCCAGAGCCATGCTGCTATCATCAAGTGTGCCTTTGTTTTATGAAGCTGCACTTTACATGTCCTGAGACAGCAGCCTGTTTCAAACTCACCTTCCTGTCTGAATCTGAACTGGATCTCCTGCTGCTTTATGCTCTCTCTCTCTTTGTGCTCTCACCCACTTGTACAGGTATGACTGAGGAAGCCAGTGACAGATTACATTTAGGAAGAAGTGTAGTTTACCAAGGCTACAGTAATATAGTTCAAAATAGCTATCTGGAATATACATTTAAAGTTCGATTTGATTCAATTCCATATTCAACTTAGATGTTTGGTTGAGATGGAGACGTGAATACAACATATCAATTATTAATTTGTAGACAAACTGAATATTGAATTGTGTTTGTCAACGCAACCGAATGTCAACATTTGAAGGAGATTTATCTTCTGCTTGGATAGTTCCATCTGTGCCACTGTCTTAAATCGTCTTTAATTCCAGTTTGTCTGCAAATTAATCATTGATATGTTGGATTCAAGTCTCCATCTCAACCAAAAATATAAGTGAAATAATAGGACTAAATCAATAACCTTAAATGCACTATTTAAAGTTTGATTTGATTTAGTCCTATTCTGTAACATAGATTTTTGGTTCAGATGGAGATGTGAATCCAACATATTCATTATTAATTTGTAAAGACAGACTAATTAAGTGACACAAAAGATACATCACCTCAAAATGTTGATATTTAGTTGAGTTGTCACAGCCGTCGAAAGAAGTAGACCAAAGTGCAGCGTGGTGAGAGTACATTTTCCTTTTATTTATACAAAATGTCGCCAACAAAACGAAAAACAATCGTGAAGCTTATGAGGGCTAAGTGCCACTAACACAAGTCAACTACCCACACTGAAAGGAGGGAAAAAGGGCTACCTAAGTATGATTCCCAATCAAAGACAAAGATAGACAGCTTTCCCTGATTGAGAACCATACCCGGCCAAAACATAGAAATAAAGAAACATAGAAAACATAACATAGAATGCCCACCCAAATCACACACTGACCAAACCAAAATAGAGACATAAAAAGGCTCTCTCAGGTCAGGGCGTGACATGAGTCGATGATAAAACTTTTGCAATACAGTAAATAGCCTTTCAATATCTTATCTTATCAATATCTTACAAACTAATATACTGTATTTATTCAATCTTAAAATGTGTAACACATCCATGGCCACATTTTGAGGTTACTGTAACTACAGTTGAAGTCGGAAGTTTACTTACACTTAGGTTGGAGTCATTAAAACTCGTTTTTAAACCACTGCACAAAATTCTTGTTAACAAACTATAGTTTTGGCAAGTCGATTAGGACATCTACTTTGTGCATGACACAAGTAACAATTGTTTACAGACAGATTATTTCACTTATAATTCACTGTATCACAATTCCAGTGGCTCAGAAGTTTACATACATGAAGTTGACTGTGCATTTAAACAGCTTGGAAAATTCCAGAAAATTATGTCATGGCTTTAGAGGCTTCTGAAAGGCTAATTGACATAATTTGAGTCAATTGGAGGTTTACCTGTGGATGTATTTTAAGCCCTACGTTCAAACTCAGTGCCTCTTTGCTTGACATCATGGGAAAATCAAAAGAAATCAGCCAAGACCTCAGAAAACTATTTGTTTAACTCCACAAGTCTGGTTCATCCTTAGGATCAATTTCCAAACGCCTGAAGGTACCATGTTCATCTGTACAAACAATAGTACACAAGTATAAACACCATGGGACCACGCAGCCGTCATACCGCTCAGGAAGGAGACACGTTCTGTCTCCTAGAGATGAACATACTTTGGTGCGAAAGGTGCGAATCAATCCCAGAACAACAGCAAAGGACCTTATGAAGATGTTGGAGGAAACAGGAACAAAAGTATCTATATCCACAGTAAAACGAGTCCTATATCGATGTAACCTGAAAGGCCACTCAGCAAGGAAGAAGCCACTGCTCCAAAATCGCCCTAAAAAAGCCAGACTATGGTTTGTATCTGCACATGGGGACAAAGATTGTATTTTTTGGAGAAATATCCTCTGGTCTGATGAAACAAAAAATAGAACTGTTTGGACATAATGACCATCATTATGTTTGGAGGAAAAAGGGGGAGGCTTGCAAGCCGAAGAATACCATCCCAACCGTGAAGCACGGGGGTGGGAGCATCATATTGTGGGGGTGCTTTGCTGCAGGAGGGACTGGTGCACTTCACAAAATAGATGGCATCATGATGCAGGAAAATTATGTGGATATATTGAAGCAACATCTCAAGACATCAGTCAGGAAGTTAAAGCTTGGTTACGAATGGGTCTACCAAATGGACAATGACCCCAAGCATACTTCCAAAATTGTGGCAAAATGGATTAAGAAACAACAAAGTGAAGGTATTGGAGTGGCCATCACAAAGCCCTGACCTCAATCCTATAGAAAATTTGTTGGCAGAACTGAAAAAGTGTGCGTGAGCAAAGAGGCCTACAAACCTGACTCAGTTACACCAGTTCTTTCAGCAGGAATGGGCCAAAATTCACCCAACTTATTGTGGGAAGCTTGTGGAAGGCTACCTGAAATGTTTGACCCAAGTTAAACAATTAAAAGGCAATGCTACCAAATATGAATTGAGTGTATGTAAACTTCTGACCCACTGGGAATGTGATAAAAGAAATAAAAGCTGAAATAAATCACTCTCTACTATTATTCTGACATTTCACATTCTTAAAATAAAGTGGTGATCCTAACTGACCTAAGACAGGGTATTTTTACCAGAATTAAATGTCAGGAATTGTGAAAACTGAGTTGAAATGTATTTGGCTAAGGTGTATGTAAACTTCCGACTTCAACTGTATGAATATCTTCTTGTCTTTACATTTGAGTCAAATCCAATCAAATTTTATTGGTCACATACACATGGTTAGCAGATGTTAATGCGAGTGTAGTGAAATGCTTGTTCTTCTAGTTCCGACCGTGCAGTAATATCTAATCTAATCTAACAATTTCCCAACAACTATCTTATACACACAAGTGTAAAGGAATGATTAAGAATATGTACATATAAATATGTGGATGAGCGATGGCCGAACAGCATAGGCAAAATGCAGTAGATGGTATAGAGTACAGTATATACATATGAGATGAGTAATGTAGTGTATGTAAACATTATATAAAGTGGCATTGTCTAAAGTGACTAGTGATACATTTATTACATCCCATTTTGAATTATTAATGTGGCTAGAGATTTGAGTCAGTATGTTGGCAGCAGCCACTCAATGTTAGTGATGGCTGTTTAACAGTCTGATGGCCTTGAGATAGAAGCTGTTTTTCAGGCTCTCGGTCCCAGCTTTGATGCACCTGTACTGACCTCGCCTTCTGGATGATAGCGGGGTGAACAGGCAGTGGCTCGGGTGGTTGTTGTCCTTGATGATCTTTATGGCCTTCCTGTGACATCGGGTGTTGTAGGTGTCCTGGAGGGCGGGTAGTTTGCCCCCGGTGATGCGTTGTGCAGACCTCACTACCCTCTGGAGAGCCTTACGGTTGTGGGTGGAGCAGTTGCCGTACCAGGCGGTGATACAGCTAGACAGCATGCTCTCGATTGTGCATCTGTAAGAATTTGTGAGTGTTTTTGGAGACAAGACAAATTTCTTCAGCATCCTGAGGCCTTCTTCACCACGCTGTCTGTGTGGGTGGACCATTTCAGTTTGTCCGTGATGTGTACGCCAAGGAACTTAAAACTTTCCACCTTCTCCACTACTGTCCCGTCAATTTGGATAGGGGGGTGCTTCCTCTGCTGTTTCCTGAAGTCTCCTTTGTTTTGTTGATGTTGAGTGTGAGCTTATTTTCCGAGGGCCCTCACCTCCTCCCTGTAGGCCATCTCTTCGTTGTTGGTAATCAAGCCTACCACTGTAGTGTTGTCTGCAAACTTGATGATTGAGTTGGAGGCGTGCATGGCCACGCAGTCATGGGTGAACAGGGAGTACAGGAGTGAGCTGGGAACGCACCCTTGTGGGGCCCCAGTTTTGAGGATCAGTGGGGTGGAGATGTTTCCTACCCTCACCACCTGGGGGCGGCCCATCAGAAAGTCCAGGACCCAGATGCCCAGGGTGGGGTCGAGACCCAGGGTCTTAATGACGAGTTTGTAGGGTACTATGGTGTTAAATGCTGAGCTGTAATCGATGAACAGCATTCTTACATATGTTTTCCTCTTGTCCAGATGGGTTAGGGCAGTGTGCAGTGTGATTGCGATTGCGTCGTTTGTGGACCTATTGGGGCGGTAAGCAAATTGGAGGGGGTCTAGGTTGTCAGGTAGGGTGGAGGTGATATGATCCTTGACAAGTCTCTCAAAGTACTTCATGATGACGGAAGTGAGAAAGTTGTTTAGTTTGTCTGGGAGCAAGACATCAGTGTCTGCAATGGGGCTGGTTTTCTTTTTGTAATCCGTGATTGTCTGTAGACCCTGCCACATACGTCTCGTGTCTGAGCCATTGAATTGCGTACAACATCACCGATGCACTTGCTAATAAACTCGCTCACCAAATCAGCGTATACATCAATGTTGTTGTCCGATGCTATCCGGAACATATCCCAGTCCACGTGATCGAAGAAATCTTGAAGCGTGGAATCAGATTGGTCGGACCAACATTGAACAGACTTGAGCACGGGCGTTTCATGTTTTAGTTTCTGTCTATAGGCTGGCAGCAACAAAATGGAGTCGTGGTCATTTGCCGAAAGGAGGGAGAGGGAGGGCTTTGTATGTAAGTTAGAGAAGCAATGATCCAGAATTTTGCCAGCACGGGTCACGCATTCCATATGCTGATAAAATTTTGTGAGCCTTGTTTTCAGATTAGCCTTGTTAAAATCCCCAACTACAATAAAGGCAGCCTCAGGATATGTGGTTTCCAGTTTACATAGAATCCAATGAAGTTCTTTCAGGGCCGTCGAGGTGTCTGCTTGGGGGGGATATACTGTGCATACATTTTCATACTGGTCCCTCGTGGGAAACAAACTCATAACCCTAGCATTGGAAGCACCATGCTCTACCAACTGAGACACATAGGACCATTGTTACGTAAGCATAGTGTGCATGTTCAAGACAGCATGCAGGTCGCAGGTCTGTGCTGCCCTACCAAGCAAAAGAGCAGTAACTGCATATTTGGTCAAAAATATGTTATTCGCATTTTTTATACATTAAATACATTAAATACATGCTTTATTATGTGGACACATATCCTACCTCAATTGTGTTATATTATGGAGAAAATTGGGGATCATATTTGCAGTAACTGAAAAAAGTTAAAGTGAATGCAAGGAAAAAGGCAGTAACTGCCATCACATATGTCAGTTACTGCCTTTTACCTTGGTTTCAATGAGCTTTGGGCTGCAGTGTCTACGGTAAACCTTGGTATTATTTATTGTTCTTTGCTGATACAAGTATCAAACTATATGACACTGGCAGCCACATGCCACTAAATATACTAACACAAGATTGTATTCAAATAAAATCATCATGGAAACATTCCAGTGGGTGTTACAAGGAAGAAGGCAGAAACTGCCGTCTAGGGTCAAAGGTCAGGGTCAATATGAATAAAAAATAACCTCATAGTAATACGACTGTCACGACTTCGGAAGTCGAAGCCTCTCCTTGTTCGGGCGGTGCTCGGCGGTCGACATCACCGGTCTTCTAGCCATCATTGATCCATTTTTCATTTTCCATTGGTTTTGTCTTGTCTTCCTACACACCTGGTTTCAATCCCATTCATTACCTGTTGTGTATTTAACCCTCTATTCCCCTCATGTCTTTGTCAGAGATTGCTTGTTATTCAGTGTTGTGTTGTTTTTTGTATTGGTGCGCGACGGGTCCTCGTGCCCACTTTGTTATTTGTTTACATTTAGTGTTTGGAATATGTTTAGTTTATCGTTATTAAATAACTCTATTATACTCAGTTTGATTCTCCTGCGCCTGACCTGCGCCTGACTTCCATGCCACCTATACACCCACACAACTCTGACAACAACAGATAACCACATTTCCAATGATCTGCCTACAATTAATTTGGCTGGACAATAAAACACTTTTTTCAGTTTCACTCTATGAGCAGTTACTGCTCTGTTGCTTGGTAGGGCAGTGTGAAGCTCTTCACAATTGCTATTATAATCTGCACAGAATCTCGAACAGCATTTGATCACTTGCACTATGTACTTTCAATGTAATCACAACTTCAATCCAGGTCTTTTGGTTGTGCTATTATACTGAACAAAAATATAAACCCAACATGCAACAATTTCAAAGAATTTGCTGAGTTAGAGTTCATATGAGGAAATCAGCCAATTTAAATAAATTCATTAGGCCGTAATCTATGGGCGCAGCCATGGGTGGGCCTGGGATGGCATAGGCCAACCCACTGGGGAGCCAGGCCCAGCCAATTAGAATGAGTTGTTCCCCACAAAAGGGCTTTATTACAGACAGAAATGCTCACTAACAGAGATGTTAACACATGTGTACACAACATTTGAGAGAAATAATCTTTTGTGCGTATAGAAAATGCCTGCGATCTTTTATTTCAGCTCATGAAACTTTACATGTTGCGTTTACATTTTAGTTCAGTGTAGATGAAGCACCGTGATAACACATTAAATTGTTGTATAAATACTAAATATCTGACATTGCATTCCCATTTGAACTTTGTTGTGCTTTTAAATGATTGAAAGCGCAATGTTAACACATCTAGATGACAAGTAAACCAATAATCAGACATTGTTTTTCCATTGTAGTTTGGTTGTGCTTTTAGTGATTACACATTAGGAATTCAACAAACTTCTGGCTGTCTTTTAGAGTGGGTGAATAAAGGTTGAAATCTCATTGATCAACATCTCAACTAAATATTAACCAAATGTCCATGTATAAATTACGTGGTGTGTCTTCTTCTATTCCTCGTGACTGGTTGTGTTTATGTGTGGCACTAACAGAATCAGTCACAATGTTGTAGTAGATTTTGTTGCTTCAAAAGTCTCATGTAGGCTACCTGAGCACGTTCATCCAAAATATAATTCCAGCATCCAAACTGTGCTGAGGCCATTAAATGAATGGAAAAAGACATCTATTACAAAAAAACGAAAAGTGGAATGATATTTGGAGATTGCCAAGCCTTCGATACTGAGTAGGCCTACAAGGTAGGGAGGGATGTCCCACTGGGCAAAATCCGGTTGAATCAATGTTGTTTCAACATCAAGCAAAAAGTAATCAACAGAAGGGCATTTTGTATTTTTTTTTCATCCAACTTTAAACCTAAATCCAACGATATGGTGATTTTTTTTGTTGATTTCACCTTAGCTGACAACTCCTCCAAATGTAAATTCAAACCAGACATTGAACTGACATCTGTGCCCAGTGGGGGTGGGCCTATTTTCTGTTTGTTGAGATTGACATAGTCTATTTGATTGTGGTGTATCAAACGCAAACCATGATGTTGAAACGCCCAGAGTCTGTGTGCCTTGCTTATTGATTGTGTGTTATATTGTCACAGAAACCTGTTGATCAAAAATGTGTTGCATATATTTTATAAATTAATAAATATAAATGTGAAAATCTGATTTCTACCTAGCTGATCATTATCTGCAGCCGTAGTGTAATGAAACAGGCAGAGAGAGTTAGCTCGTCAATGGTGGTCAGCGAATCCTCAACCTTCTGGCCCGTTGCCCTGTGTGGAATCGACGGTGCCACAAAAGCATGCTGAAGAGACAAAGTCAATATCCACGTTTATAAACACAGGGTCAACTACAGTTATTGTTATATGTGGTCGTAAACATTATTTTGAGTTGATTCTGAGAAGTACATTTCAAACTATCCCTAATAACTATTTGGCTTTCCCGATCTAGAAATTCAGGGAAAACTAGTGTTAGTAATTGTAGAGAAGTGGCAAGTCAATGATGAAAAATATCTGTCAATGTTATTTATGCCGTGTTCTCAGGAAGATAAGCATTCTATTTTGTGACCAATGGTTCACCATTTATTCAAATAGCCGAGGGCATTACATTATCATTAGAATGATTAGCATGCAAATCTTGTATAGCCCTTGGCATTGGCAAAGGAACCTCTCCCCTTAAATTGCTCATTCAGTAAATCAGTCTTTTTTAGTTGCATTTGATTGCCAGACCAATAATCTACATGAATTATGTCTATGCGGGTATATACTGCCTATGTTCCTATTTATTTCTGTATGGCAGGATGTGACCGACAACGGTACATGTGTGCATGTTCTCTCTGGACTATACTGATTGGAAGACAGCAAATATGATTATTTACCGAAGTCCAAAATATGCACAGGAGTGAAAGTCACAACTAATGACCCAGATCTTCCTTAAAGGTGACCCTCAATCAAAACAAACGTGAATGACCCAGTACTCTTCTTGACCTCTCTGCGCCCTTTGTTGGAAATGTTCTCTACTTTAATGAGAAATGTAATATGCATATTAAACCTGGGTGACGGGGCTTATGCTAGACTTGTATATTAATATGTCATTCCCCAAAATGTGAAATCTCTATCTTATCCCCTGGAATATGCTACCATTAGCTGCTATCACTCAGAATTATTCCCAATTTAATTACTTATGTGACAACTTGATGGAAAAAAAAGAAGGGTGAACTTTGAAGGTAAATGAGTGACCCACAATGTCAGGGTGAATATGTATTTAACAGTATTTTGGCATTAGAAGCTTGCATATTTTTTTTTATTGATTACCAGACTTTGTGTTCTATTTCACAGTTGAATTATTGTCTCTCTGAGCTCTCTCTCTCTCTCCTTGGCATGTGCTCCAGCCCATTATTTCTGTAATTTCTTGGTAATTTGGAGTTGGCTGTTTAAAACTTGGAGCCTCTTATTAAGTTTTGGCCATGGTGGATAAGAGGCAGCAGTACTGTAAGTGCAGAGAGATAAACTAATCATCTTAAACCCCTAATTATTAGTATCTTAGTGTGACAGACTGTTTTTGCGAGCTCGCCAAATTGAGCCTCAAATGAGGAAAGGCATATCTGTGGAAGTGGTAATAATTTTAAGTCATCTCGATCTAGCTTGGGGTGGCAGAATTCATTAGTGCAGATTAGCACTGTGTGTACAAAGTAAATTAGATATCTAATAGCAAACGTGGAGGTCCAGGGATTCTTCATTTCCTGCCGAAGATGAGGGATGACGTTAACAGGCGATTATATATATTTTAACTATATGGATGTGTGTGCTGTTAGCCAGTCAGTTATACTTTATCAGCGAACCATTAACCCTCTATCCATAGCAGTCAACCACTTTGGGTTGCATCTAAAAAAAGACTGCAAGGAAGGGTAAAATATGAAGTCCAAATCAGATTATGCAGTGTTACCCGACAGGGTAGCAAGAAGATTTGTTTTCCGCAAGGATACAGAGGAAACTAATTATATGTGTAAGGAGAAGGTTGGGGCAAAATAATATGATGACAAAGAATAATTTGCTGATATAATTACACCAAAATTGGGTACTCACAATCGTCAAATACATGTATTGCTTGACCTGGGTTAGCCAGTGAAATAAATCCTCCTTCTATAGCCTTTGTTAATTTGTTTTTATCATCTCCAAGTGGTGTTTGTGCAGGCAGTTCAATTTGCATGTGTAATTCCACTGTGCAAATTGACAACAAGTAGATAATTCTAGGAAATAGGCTGGATGCAGGCCCCAGCTATCTTCCCAAGCCTATTCATTTTGAGGAACTGCTGAGGCATGAAACACAACTATTTCCTGACAACGCTCAGGCTTATTGTCCCCTAAAATGTCATTACAGCCATTATTTATGAAGCTAATTCATTTATTAAACCATATTTACTCTGACGGAATTTGTCACATTCTATCCATATCCCAAACATAGCTTTAGAACAATTTTGTTTTTATGAGTCAAGAAAAATCTCGCAAAGTGGTGAATTAATCTGATTAGGTTTATGGCTTTGGAATTGTTAAAATATATAAACACGTAAATAGATCACGTTTTTGAAAATCTGTTGATAAAATCTAAGCGCAATCTAACGTCATCCACAGAAAATATCTTTGTTATGGTTTTCTGTTACTGTAGCCTGGTCTCAGATTAGCAAACTCCCCTGACTATCATTAACAAGAATATAGTGGAACATCCACTACCGGTCAAAAGTTAAGACACTCCTACTCATTCAATGGTTTTTCTTTATTTTCACTATTTCTTCATGGGATATACTCAGCCTTGTCTCAGGGTAGTAAGTTAGTGGTCTATTGACATCCCTTTAGTGGTGTGGGGGCTGAGCTTTGGCAAAGTAGTTGGGGTTATATCCTGCCCGGTTGGCCCGGTCTGGGGGCAAAGTTGGACGGGCCACAATGTCTCCCAAACCCCCTGTCTCAGTCACCAGCATTTATGCCGCAATAGTCTATGTGCCGAGAAGCTAAGGTCAGTCTGTCAAATCCTGTGTAATTCTCCTGTGTGGTTTTAGGTATGCTCTCTCTACCTGGCCTGACGACTTCTGGCTATTTGAACCTGATTTACTAGAAAAAACCCTGCTATGAACGTTTGAACATCTTGAAGAACGATCTAGCCTTAATGGCAATGTACTCTTATAATCTCCACCTGACACAGTCAGAAGAGGACTTGCCACCCCTCAGAGCCTCGTTCCTATCTAGGTTTCTTCCTAGGTTCCTGTTTTTCTAGGTAGTTTTTCCTAGCCACGTGCTTCTACATCTGCATTGCGTGCTCTCTTGGGTTTTAAGCTCGGTTGTAAAAAGGGTTTTATAAATATTTTGATTGATTGATTGATTGATTAAGGCTATCTCCATTTTAATTTAGTCCATTTTCATATTTTGTATTTTACAAAAGCGTGAAGCTAATATTAGAGATTTACTGCCACCTGCAGTGCTGGAGTCCTGAACCAAATCTTGTGTGTCATTAATTTATTGTGGCCACTAGATGGCGGTGATATAGCTTAAAGCCATTTACAAACCATAGCACCCAATTTGAAGAAGATAATGCTCTGATCAGCGGCTGATTGCTCCCAATAGGAATCCCTACCCATTTGACAACTTTCCCCAGTCGACAACGTCCATGCTAAAACGGCATATATATTAAAGTTGAATCCTCTAACTATCTGAATGACCTCCACCTGTTTCATACAAAAGGGTGGCGCATTTCCTTGAGCCAGAGGCAGAAGGACAGGAGAAACACTGACATGGTGAGGGTTGACCTTGGCATATGGGAACTATTGGTGCTGTGTTTATTATTCTCGTGGTTTAGAGGTTCAAATGTCTAATGTTATAAACCCAGGAGAAGACGGTGTACTACTCTGGCCTTTGCGCTGACACAAATAATACATATATAAACACACATGACTAAATGCGTAAATCCAATTTTAAGGACTCTGATCTATTCCGCTCCGACAGCCACCTTTCCAAATGAGTGTCTAGTCAATGTTACACACAGACAGCAGTTAAATAAGTGAAGCTAAACGTTTCTTGCACCTAGCTCCCTTGCCTGTTACGGATATGTCAGTTGAGCACAGCAGAGTACATGGCAGTGTGAATAATTTGCAATTGTGAGAGATGAAGTAACACATAGGGGGTCATAAAACATGTACTCTCTGGATAATTCCATCATGCCATTCTCCTGTACTTCTTTCTTTCAACTCGCCTGTCACCCAAAAGCACTTATCACAGGAGTTACGTTGAGTTGCGTTTGAACTGTTTTAGAATATTGATTTGGAGGCATGACATTTTAAGTAATACTGGGTGTTGTTAGCTATCCTTTGGTTTGCATTTGAGGGAGATGAGGGGAGCAAAGGAAGTAAGAATAAAGCACTTCGTGTGAAAACCTAGTAAAAGGGGATTACGCGGATGGGAAAGAACCAATGATGAACTGTATTTAAGGTGTAAAAATAGCAAAATGCAGCACCAATCAACGTTTGCCAAGAGTGTGGAAAGCTGTCATCGAGGCAAAGGGTGGCTACTTTGAAGAATCTAAAATAAAAAAATACATTTGGATTTGTTTAACACTTTTTTGGTTACTACATGATCCCATATGTTTTATATCATAGTTGTGATGTCTTCACTATTATTCTACAATGTAGGAAATAGTAAAAATAATGAAAACACCTTGAATGAGTAGGTGTGTCCAAGCTTTTGACTGGTACTGTATATTTATTTTAATACCTTATTTACATAAGTATTCAGACCCTAAGTATTCAATCTCGAAATTGAGCTCAGGTGCATCCTGTTTCCATTGATCATCCTTAAGACAACTTGATTGGAGTCCACCTGTGGTAAAATCAGTTGATTAGGTGTGTCCAAACTTTTGACTGGTACTGTATGTCTGTCAGTGTCTGTCTGTCCATATGTCTGTCAATCAAAGTTTATTCTGTTATGTACAAAAGTCATTCAGACTTAACCAATCAATCTGTGTTTTCTCCCCACAGGTTGCAGTTAATGTCTGTTTAAGCAGGGAACTTGGCTTGCCAAGAGAAGGAGAGGAGTGAGAGAGAACAACGGGGAGATGAGGTAACTTTGCAGCACTCCATTGAACAGCAATAAGCTTTGAGGGCTTAGCCAGCATAAACACATTAAACAGATGAGATTCATCAACACTCTAGTGTCAAATCCATAATGCCCACAGGCAAATCTCAGCCAACTGCACATACAGGGCTCTCAACACACAGGCAAGCCACCATCAATTCTGCAGAAGGCAAGGGGGAGAAACTGAAATCATACGTAAAGATAGGCCTAAGATTGACAGCCTTTCTGAATAAAGACATCATAAGCTAGTCTAGACATTCCTTCAAATGCATGTGAAGTTACAATTGCACAGGAATATTACCTGCTGAGACTAAAGTCTGGTTAAATTACAAAGCAATGAAAAGCAATCTTTTAGCAGATCTAAATACTTAGTCTGAGACCAGGGCTGGTTCCAATTCAAACGAAACTAGGAATAGTGATGTTTATGCAGTAACTTTATTTACTGTTAATTTGGAAAGTTTTCAGACCCTTTGACTTTTTCCACATTTTGTTATGCTACAGCGTTTTCTAAAATGTTTTAAATAAAACATGTTCCTGAATTGCACATTTATTCAAAATAAAAAATAGATATCTTATTTACATAAGTATTCAGACCCTTTTCTATGAGAATCTAAATTGAACTCAGGTGCATCCTGTTTCCATTGATCATCCTTGAGATGTCTCTACAACTTAATTGGAGTCCACCTGTGGTAAATTCAATTGATTGGACATGATTTGGAAAGGCACACCCCTGTCTATATACGGTCCCACAGTTGACAGTGCATGTCAGAGCAAAAACCAAGCCATGAGGTCGAAGGAGTTGACCGAAGAGCTCCGAGACAGGATTGTGTCCAAGCTCAGATCTAGGGATGGGTACTAAAACATTTCTGCAGCATTGAAGGTCCCCAAGAAAACAGTGACCTCCATCATTCTTAACTTCTCTGGGATGTGTGGGACGGTAGCTTCCCACCTCGCCAACCGCCAGTGAAATTACAGGGCGCCGAATTCAAACAACAGAAATCTCATAATTAAAAATCCTCATACAACATACAAGTATTACACACCATTTTAAAGATAAACTTCTTGTTAATCCAGCCACAGTGTCCGATTTCAAAAAGGCTTCATGGCGAAAGCACACCATGCGATTATGTTAGGTCAGCGCCTAGTCACAAAAGCCATACAGCCATTTTCCAAAGAAGGAGAGGTGTCACAAAAGTCAGAAATAGCGTTAAAATTAATCACTAACCTTTGATGATCTTCACCGGATGGCACTCCCAGGACTCCATGTTAGACAATAAATGTGTGTTTTGTTCGATATAGTTTATCTTTATGTCCAAAAACCTAATTTGAAATTGGTGCTTTATGTTCAGAAATGCATTGTCTCAAACAAAACATCTGGTGAAAATGCAGAGAGCCACATCAAATTACAGAAATACTCATCATAAAAATTGATGAAAGATACAAGTGTTATACATACGATTAAAGATACACTTCTTGTTAATCCAGCCACTGTGTCCGATTTCAAATGTTTTACGGCGAAAGCACACCATGCGATTATGTTAGGTCAGCGCCTAACCACAGAAAACCATACAGACATTTTCCAACCAAGGAGAGGTGTCACAAAAGTCAGAAATAGTGTTAAAATTAATCACTTACCTTTGACGATCTTCATCTGATGGCACTCCCAGGTCTCCATGTTAGACAATAAATGTTTATTTTGTTCGATAAAGTTCATCTTTATGTCCAAATACCTCTTTTTGTTTGCGCGTTTAGTCCAGTAATCCAAATGCACAAAGTGCGAGCACAAAGTCCAGACGAAAAGTTTTAAAAAGTTCCATTACAGTTCCTAGACACATGTCAAACGATTTATATAATCAATCTTTAGGATGTTGTTATCATAAATCTTCAATAATATTCCAACCGGACAATTTTGCTGTCATTCGAAAGGAAAGGGAACAGAGCTCGCGCTCACGGCCGCGTGCGATAAACAACTTATAGCTTTCAGCTGAGCCACCAATGTGAGTGGTCCTATTCTCTCCCCTTTCACAATAGAAGCCTGAAACAATGTTCTAAAGACTGTTGACATCTAGTGGAAGCCTTAGGAAGTGCAATCTGACCCCATTTACACTGTATATTGGATAGGCATTCACTTGAAAAACTACAAACCTCAGATTTCCCACTTCCTGGTTGGATTTTTCTCAGGTTTTCGCCTGCCATATGAGTTCTGTTATACTCATAGACATCATTCAAACAGTTTTAGGAACTTCAGAGTGTTTTCTATCCAAATCTACTAATAATATGCAAATCCTAGCTTCTGGGCCTGAATAGCAGGCAGTTTACTCTGGGCACCATCCCTACAATTGAAGCATGGTGGTAGCAGCTTCATGATGTGGAGATGTTTTTCAGTGGCAGCGACTGGGAGACTAGTCAGGATCGAGGGACAGATGAGTGGAGCAAAGTACAGGGAGATCGTTGATGTTCCAGGACCTCAGACTGGGGTGAAGGTTCACCTTCCAACAGGATAACGACCCTAAGCACACAGCCAAGACAACACGGCCGTGGCTTCGGGACAAGTCTCTGAATGTCCTTGAGTGGCCCAGCCATAGCCCGGACTTGAACCCAATCGAACATCCATGGAGAGACCTGAAAATAGCTCTGCAGTGACGCTCCCCATCCAACCTGACAGAGCTTGAGAGGATCTTCAGAGAATAATGGGAGAAACTCCCCAAATACAAGTGTGCCAAGCATGAAGGGTCATACCCAAGACTGGAAGCTGTAATCATTGCCAAAGGTGCTTCAACATAGTACTAAATAATAGATGGTCTGAATACTTACGTAAATGTGATATTTCAGTTTTTAATTTGTTATACATTTTTGCTTTGTTATTATGGCTTATTGTATGTAATGGTCTGTATGTAGATTTCTGAGGGGGAAAATTATTTAATACATTTTAGAAGAAGGCTGTAGCGTAACATGTGGAAAAGGTGAAGGGGTCTGAATACTTTCTGAATGCACTGTACCAAATACATTGCCTACACTTGACATCCAATTGCGATAGGTTAGGCATGCATACTAGCAAGTGGTTAGGGTTAAGGCTATGTTTAGGTATGCTAGAGAGGGGTAAGGGTTAGGTTTCGAGGTTAAACCACGTCAAAACGAAAACCCAATTGGATTCAAACTGCTGCCGCATGCAGATTACAGTTTGTTACATCCTCCACCCTCAACTGGCTCAAAAATGGAAGCCATTTACAGTAAAACACATGTCGATTTGTAAAAACTTTCATACAGTTCATCTTTAATTAGTTTCATCTCTAAGCTGCACAGCTGGACCATTATATCATACCCTGATAAAATGATACATTTAAATATAAATAATTATCCTCTGAGGTACATTAAGGGGGGGCCTTTAACTTTATTTCACCATTTATCTGTTGTCTCATTTCTTTCCAAATCATTATAGCCTTTGCCTTTTGGATAGTTTCACTGGATGTTGCCAGATCACCATGAAATTAAGCTCAGTTTGAATCTTTACATGCTCCAATCAGATGAGCTGAGATTTAATCATCAGCTGCCTGCCCTACCGGAATGAGTCCCCTCTGATGATATGGACTACATATTCATAGGTTCACTTACATGGTTGATTATAACAGCGGAGAAATGTATACATTTTTCTATTTCCTGTGAAAATTAAGATTGATATTGGCCCTGATTGATTGAGTCTGGAAGTATGAGAACAAATGGGAGGCGAACCCATCTCACATGGAGGAGAAATATGATGCTGGGCTGGATATGAACAAAGCATCTGATCTTCAGTTAGTTTACTCTTCTCAGATGTGTTCATGCATAAAACAGTCCTATTCATTCATTTCCAGCTGCTTAATGTGTCATTTTACAGCGGAGAGAACGTTGCGTTTTGCTGCTAATTTGTGTGCATGGCCTTGTAATCATTCCATTACCTTGCCTGACAAAAAATAATGCCTTTGAATAATGGGAAATATTACCTGATGAATTAATTTATGTGATAGCATCTGGGGTAAGTAGCTTAAATGCCATCTTAAATTACATGCAGGCATTGGGAAACTTTCAACTTGTCTCATTTGCATAAGAGGAGCACTGAGTGTAGCCTTGCTTCTCAGAGAGGCCGGCACAATCCCGGAGAAGGCTAATTGATGAAATCATTTGACTAAATTATAAATCACATAATTAGTGAGCAGAAAACATTATCCACAATCTTTTTTTCCTCCATGACAGACTGTATCCCTCTCTATTATTTGGTCATACTTAAATGTACTGCCAACAATTAAGCGACTGCTCATTAGCACCCAGCTGTGGCACTGGTCCACATACTGTATCACAAGGAGTGCATCATTGTGTACCAATCATCATAAATGGTTCTGTTTGTCACCTCTTTTGCTGTGTGACATTTGGCAGGTGAAAATACTCCTTTCAAAAGTGGTTTATACAGTATGCGCAACAAATCACTTAAAAAAAAAAGTTATAGACTTCATAAAAGCATACCAGTGTAAAAAAAAGAGATGCGTTATTATGTTTGGACAGTGTTTCAAGACATACTGTATACGCAAGATAAATTGGGCCCTAAGGTAATAATAACAAAATATAATGTGGCTAGTATGGCTAGAAGCTTTTCACACAATCGAGTCAAACCATTTAACTATGGCACAGCTTGGCTAGGCTTGATTGTGTGAAGAGAGTACAAGTGGGTACCAGTCTTGATAGGGATTGTCATACTAGGTCACCAAATCCCAATGTAAAGCACACTGCACTAAATTTGAATTCCTGCAATAGATTACTAATCACTTCCTTGTTTTCAGTTAACACATTTACAGTGTTCTACTAAATAGCATTAGTGTTGTAGTGAAATAACCCCTGCAAAGTTTATACAAAATAATACATCAAAGGCTTCACCTTATTCATTAAAACCTCATTTATTTTCCCAATAAAATTATTAGCGCAACAACTTGCTCTATTTTCATTACATTTTTTATGTCAGAGATTACATTCTGTTAGGAAATTACTCTCTACAGTCATTTTAATTGGCTAAATTGAGGGAATGTCAATTTAAAGTGGAAATAAAACATGTTCAACTGACTGATATCATCTCTTTCATTTCGGTCATTGGAAATGTTGATGTCATTAAAATGCGTTATTGATAGAAAAAACACCTATGGCAACAATGTTTCTGAACATTCATTCAACTAGGAAATCACTGTAACGGGGTTAGCAACAGGAATGTCACTCAGGTGTCCATCTTGAAATGACAAAACCTGTATCAGTGTATTGCAGCCCAAAAGTATTATCCCACTCGCCAAAGACGTCAGGTCAACATCTAGTTTGGTTTCAGATGTTATTGAGTCGTCAACTTACATGAATTGAATGTGAAATTCACAAACATTTCAGCAATGTCATTGGTTTAGGTTTTAAGTTGGGTGAAAAAAAAAGACAAATTCCCCAAATTCCTTTACATTGATGACTTTTGCAAATCCAATCAGTTTCCATGTTGATTCAAAATCATGACATTGCATTTTTAGATCATGTGGATACAAAGTACTGTATATCTTTATCTTTCAGGGATCCCCAGCATTGTTAGCAACGTCCTTTGTTCAGCATAACATTCATTCTTTCTCAACTGGGGATTCATATAGTAGCTGTTAGTTAGATCCCTTGTTGTCGTTTGAATGGAGACAGAACCTCAGAACCAGTATCATCATTTTCTAATTAGGTGTTTATTTTTCTTGAGCCTGAGGTTTGCTTTTGATTCTTTTGAAGGATTTTTCATTTTATTGTTGTTTAAAAGTTCCCTCTGTTAATTTTGCTCATCTACAGCAAAGTGCTCAGGTAAGCTCCACCATAGCTCAGGGAGAGAGAACCCCCCCCCCGCCCAGATTGTGGAAAATCTCCTGCCTTTAGATTAAGAGCGAGAGAGGGAGAGGAATGCCTTTCCTTCCTCATTACACTGCTGTCATTTACTCTTCATCCCCCTGTACTCTTTAGTGGCATTAAGACGGGATGTAAATTTGACAGTTAACGCTGTTAGAAAATGGCTGGTTCAAGAAGGGCAGGAATTAGAGATGGGCATTAGGCACTGATAAGCTCTTTTCCCTTCCGCTGCTTAACATTCATGGGAAAGTCATCATCAAACAACGTTATCGCAGCTCTGTTGACGGCTGAGGAACATCATCACTATGATAATTTTTTTTATAGCTGTGAGCCAAAAAAGCACTCTTTTATTTCAGCGGTTTGTTAATGAGATAGGAGCTTGTTGGTATGGGCGATGCAAACTTGCCACTCTCCAGTGTTTGTTTGAGTCCCCCCCCCCCCTTGTCCCCCATCCCCACTCTCCCAAATTCCCCCTCTTCCCCCTCCGTGCTGTTTAATGTTGCAGGGGGACATTTTTTATGTACTCCAATAGAAGTGTTCTGTGTACGATGCTGAAGGAGGGCCTTTATGTGTACCTTACAGATAAGTTGCTCAAAGAACGAAAACAGAGTGATATCAACAAACACTCTCTCTAAGCAGCAAGGTGCCTTGGTGTGTGGCACCTGTCAATCACTTACTAGCATACGGACACGGGTGCAAGGAGGGGTTGAACTATAAGATATCATTGGTTGACCTATAGATATTTTAGTTGTATATTTCTGGTGTGATCATCATAAAGCTTCATTCCCATGTCCTTCAGCAACAAAAGTGGTTATTATGATCTCTTTAAATGGTAAAATTCTATTTTTGATCGTTTAGTGCCGACTTAATTTGACTAATGGTGGAATTGAGGAGTATAGTTTGAGTTGTCTGAAATGCATCTAAGAGATATAGGAAAGCATCAAGGACAAAAATAAGGTTAAATGTGTAACCCAGGTTCCAGAAAAGCCTATTAACCTTCATACATTTTTACCGCCCGGTACCAGGTTAACTTCTGAGGAGTTTTGTGAAGCTTGCTCAAACCATTCAGACTGTACAGAAGTTTATTACAACAACAAAAAAGGTCACACGACGAGGGAACCAATATCAGACTAGTCCAGTGAAAATTGTGGGCGTCTTAGAGCAGGACGGACGACGCGTTCGTGAGAGTCTCAGCTTTTTAGAACGGGGTCCAAATAGTTTCTAGCAGTTTGGACATTACATAAATTTTCATGAGAACAACTGTTTCCGGGATGTGTCCTGGTCTCCCAAACAGCATTGTCCCTCTGCCGCATTCCACCGCACAGCCGAATAGCCGACACCGGCAGATGCAGTGGATTGAGACGCAGCCAATTTAAACATCGGAAGTCTCTAGGTTTAACTGACAGATTTGGATGAATAGAACAGTGATTTATTATGCTAATTCCACGTGGGTGCGGACATCAACTCCAGGGGTTGGACCCTGCATTGGGTTGGACCCTGTATTGGGTTGGACCTTGCATTGGGTTGGACCTTGTATTTTGCACTATAATGGCCCCCTGGGTAGAGATTTCTACAGCTTTGGAAACCATTACAAGATGAGCAATGTATGAAGTGTGGTCGCTGCCAGCACAAAGCAGCTCTGTTTTGGATGGGGATGCATACACTGTGTGTTATGGTGAGTGAATGAGGACCCAAAAGCGAACTAACTTAAACAGAGCTTCTTTAATAACCAAACATAGGTAGGCTCAGATAGACCGGCAGATTCCGACAGGACAGGACAAGGTTACAGCAAACATGACGATAGTCTGGCTCAGGCATGAAACACAAACAAACAAGAATCCGACAAGGACAGGAGCAGAAACAGAGAGAGATATAGGGACCTAATCAGAGGGAAAAAGGGAACAGGTGGGGAACGGGGTGAATGGGTAGTTAGAGGAGACAAGGGACAGCTGGGGGAAAGCGGGGGAGAAAAGGTAACATAACAACGACCAGCAGAGGGAGACAGGGTGAAGGGAAAGGACAGAGACAAGACACAACATGACAGTACCCCCCCACTCACCGAGCGCCTCCTGGCGCACTCGAGGAGGAAACCTGGCGGCAACGGAGGAAATCCTCGATCAGCGCACGGTCCAGCACGTCCCGAGAGGGAACCCAACTCCTCTCCTCAGGACCGTACCCCTCCCAATCGACAAGGTACTGGTGACCACGGCCCCGTGGACGCATGTCCAAAATCCTGCGGACCCTGTAGATGGGTGCGCCCTCGACAAGGATGGGGGGGGGGGGGGGGAAGACGAGCGGGGGCGCGAAGAACGGGCTTAATACAGGAGACATGGAAGACCGGGTGGACGCGACGAAGGTATCGCGGAAGAAGAAGTCGAACTGCGACAGGATTAATGACCCGAGAAATACGGAACGGACCAATGAACCGCGGGGTCAACTTGCGAGAAGCCGTCTTAAGGGGAAGGTTCTGAGTGGAGAGCCAAACTCTCTGACCGCGACAATATCTAGGACTCTTAGTTCTACGCTTATTAGCAGCCCTCACAGTCTGCGTCCTATAACGGCAAAGTGCAGACCTGACCCTCTTCCAGGTGCGCTCGCAACGTTGGACAAAAGCCTGAGCGGAGGGGACGCTGGACTCGGCGAACTGAGATGAGAACAGCGGAGGCTGGTACCCGAGGCTACTCTGAAAAGGAGATAGCCCGGTCGCAGACGAAGGAAGCGAGTTGTGGGCGTATTCTGCCCAGGGGAGCTGTTCTGACCAAGACGCAGGGTTGCGAAAAGAAAGACTGCGTAAGATGCGACCAATAGTCTGATTGGCCCGTTCTGCTTGACCGTTAGACTGGGGGTGAAAGCCGGAAGAGAGACTGACGGAAGCCCCAATCAAACGGCAAAACTCCCTCCAAAATTGAGACGTGAATTGCGGACCTCTGTCCGAAACGACGTCTGACGGAAGGCCATGAATTCTGAAAACATTCTCGATGATGATTTGTGCCGTCTCTTTAGCAGAAGGAAGCTTAGCAAGGGGAATGAAATGGGCCGCCTTAGAGAACCTATCGACAACCGTAAGAATAACAGTCTTCCCCGCTGACGAAGGCAGTCCGGTGACAAAATCTAAGGCGATGTGAGACCACGGTCGAGAGGGAATAGGAAGCGGCCTGAGACGGCCGGCAGGAGGAGAGTTACCGGACTTAGTCTGCGCGCAGACCGAACAAGCAGCCACGAAACGACGCGTGTCATGCTCCTGGGTGGGCCACCAAAAACGCTGGCGAATGGAAGCAAGCGTACCCCGAACGCCAGGGTGGCCGGCTAACTTGGCAGAGTGAGCCCACTGAAGAACGGCCAGACGAGTAGGAACGGGAACGAAAAGAAGGTTCCTAGGACAAGCGCGCGGCGACGGAGTGTGAGTGAGCGCTTGTTTTACCTGCCTCTCAATTCCCCAGACAGTCAACCCGACAACACGCCCCTCAGGGAGAATCCCCTCGGGGTCAGTGGAGGCTACTGAAGAACTGAAGAGACGAGACAAAGCATCAGGCTTGGTGTTCTTAGAGCCCGGACGATAAGAAATCACGAACTCGAAACGAGCGAAAAACAGCGCCCAACGCGCCTGACGCGCATTAAGTCGTTTGGCAGAACGGATGTACTCAAGGTTCCTATGGTCAGTCCAAACGACAAAAGGAACGGTCGCCCCCTCCAACCACTGTCGCCATTCGCCTAGGGCTAACCGGATGGCGAGCAGTTCGCGGTTACCCACATCATAGTTACGTTCCGACGGCGACAGGCGATGAGAAAAATACGCGCATGGGTGGACCTTGTCGTCAGAGAGGGAGCGCTGAGAAAGAATGGCTCCCACGCCCACCTCTGACGCGTCAACCTCGACAACGAACTGTCTAGAGACGTCAGGTGTAACAAGGATAGGAGCGGATGTAAAACGATTCTTGAGGAGATCAAAAGCTCCCTGGGCGGAAACGGACCACTTAAAGCACGTCTTGACAGAAGTAAGGGCTGTGAGAGGAGCGGCCACCTGACCGAAATTACGGATGAAACGACGATAGAAGTTCGCGAAGCCGAGAAAGCGCTGCAGCTCGACGCGTGACTTAGGGACGGGCCAATCAATGACAGCTTGGACTTTAGCGGGATCCATCTTAATGCCTTCAGCGGAAATAACAGAACCGAGAAATGTGACGGAGGAGGCATGAAAAGTGCACTTCTCAGCCTTCACAAAAAGACAATTCTCTAAAAGGCGCTGGAGGACACGTCGAACGTGCTGAACATGAATCTGGAGTGACGGTGAAAAAATCAGGATATCGTCAAGGTAAACGAAAACAAAGATGTTCAGCATGTCTCTCAGGACATCATTGACTAATGCCTGAAAGACAGCTGGAGCGTTAGCGAGGCCGAAAGGAAGAACCCGGTATTCAAAGTGCCCTAACGGAGTGTTAAACGCCGTCTTCCACTCGTCCCCCTCCCTGATGCGCACGAGATGGTAAGCGTTACGAAGGTCCAACTTAGTGAAAAACCTGGCTCCCTGCAGGATCTCGAAGGCTGAAGACATAAGAGGAAGCGGATAACGATTCTTAACTGTTATGTCATTCAGCCCTCGATAATCTATGCAGGGGCGCAGAGACCCGTCCTTCTTCTTGACAAAAAAAAAACCCGCTCCGGCGGGAGAGGAGGAGGGGACTATGGTACCGGCGTCAAGAGCTACAGACAAATAATCCTCGAGAGCCTTACGTTCGGGAGCCGACAGAGAGTATAGTCTACCCCGGGGGGGAGTGGTTCCCGGAAGGAGATCAATACTACAATCATACGACCGGTGTGGAGGAAGAGAGGTGGCCCTGGACCGACTGAACACCGTGCGCAGATCGTGATATTCCTCCGGCACCCCTGTCAAATCACCAGGCTCCTCCTGTGAAGAAGAGACAGAGGAAACAGGAGGGATAGCAGACATTAAACATTTCACATGACAAGAGACGTTCCAGGAGAGGATAGAATTACTAGACCAATTAATGGAAGGATTATGACAAACTAGCCAGGGATGGCCCAAAACAACAGGTGTAAAAGGTGAACGAAAAATCAAAAAAGAAATGGTTTCGCTATGATTACCAGAAACAGTGAGGGTTAAAGGTAGCGTCTCACGCTGAATCCTGGGGAGAGGACTACCATCCAGGGCGAACAAGGCCGTGGACTCCCTTAACTGTCTGAGAGGAATGTCATGTTCCCGAGCCCAGGTCTCGTCCATAAAACAGCCCTCCGCCCCAGAGTCTATTAAGGCACTGCAGGAAGCTGACGAACCGGTCCAGCGTAGATGGACCGACAAGGTAGTGCAGGATCTTGAAGGAGAGACAGGAGTAGTAGCGCTCACCAGTAGCCCTCCGCTTACTGATGAGCTCTGGCTTTTACTGGACATGAAGTGACAAAATGACCAGCAGAACCGCAATAGAGACAGAGGCGGTTGGTGATTCTCCGTTCCCTCTCCTTAGTCGAGATGCGGATACCTCCCAGCTGCATAGGCTCAGCTCCCGAGCCGGCAGAGGAAGATGGTAGTGATGCGGAGAGGGGGGCAACGGAGAACGCGAGCTCCTTTCCACGAGCTCGGTGACGCAGATCAACCCGTCGCTCAATGCGAATAGCGAGTTCAATCAGGGAATCCACGCTGGAAGGGACCTCCCGGGAGAGAATCTCATCCTTTACCTCTGCGCGGAGACCCTCCAGAAAACGAGCGAGCAAAGCCGGCTCGTTCCAGCCACTGGAGGCAGCAAGAGTGCGAAACTCAATAGAGTAGTCTGTTATGGATCGATTACCTTGACATAGGGAAGACAGGGCCCTGGAAGCCTCCTCCCCAAAAACAGATCGATCAAAAACCCGTATCATCTCCTCCTTAAAGTCCTGATACTGGTTAGTACACTCAGCCCTTGCCTCCCAGATTGCCGTGCCCCACTCACGAGCCCGTCCAATAAGGAGAGATATGACGTAGGCGACACGAGCAGTGCTCCTGGAGTAAGTGTTGGGCTGGAGAGAAAACACAATATCACACTGGGTGAGGAACGAGCGGCATTCAGTGGGCTCCCCAGAGTAACACGGCGGGTTATTGATTCTGGGCTCCGGAGATTCGAAAGCCCTGGAAGTGGCCGGTGGATCGAGGCGGAGATGGTGAACCTGTTCTGTGAGGTTGGAGACTTGGGTGGCCAGGGTCTCAACGGCATGTCGAGCAGCAGACACTTCCTGCTCGTGTCTGCCTAGCATCGCTCCCTGGATTCCGACGGCTGAGTGGAGAGGATCCGAAGTCGCTGGGTCCATTCTTGGTCGGATTCTTCTGTTATGGTGAGTGAATGAGGACCCAAAAGCGAACTAACTTAAACAGAGCTTCTTTAATAACCAAACATAGGTAGGCTCAGATAGACCGGCAGATTCCGACAGGACAGGACAAGGTTACAGCAAACATGACGATAGTCTGGCTCAGGCATGAAACACAAACAAACAAGAATCCGACAAGGACAGGAGCAGAAACAGAGAGAGATATAGGGACCTAATCAGAGGGAAAAAGGGAACAGGTGGGGAACGGGGTGAATGGGTAGTTAGAGGAGACAAGGGACAGCTGGGGGAAAGCGGGGGAGAAAAGGTAACATAACAACGACCAGCAGAGGGAGACAGGGTGAAGGGAAAGGACAGAGACAAGACACAACATGACACTGTGGACTGTAGATACCCAAAATCAGATTTTGGATTTATTACTCAGCTTTTGTTTGTTGAATGGCTTAGCAGATATTTTATCTTTTGATATCCCTACCAAGGGAGCCTACCAAGGATATCTAACGTGCATTAATTTGTTTTGAAACCCGTGTGGACTGGACTGACAATTGTGATCTGCCATTCATTCATTGTCGTTTCAGACATTCCATAAGTCATAAACAATGGTCCTAGCAGCAAATCGCCCTAGTATATATTTTTCACTTTTTTGAACTTTGCAACATCTCTTGCTTTGAACTCAGACTAACAGAGCTGTTATAGCCTAACTGAATGTCCCGCTGGGTAGAGTTGTTTGTTTATATATCCATCCCCATGAGCTGTTCATTTCCCAGCATAAGGTCCTTCTATTGCTTTCAAAGTTAATTTTTTCCCTCATGGCCTTGAAGTTCTAGGGCACAAACAGGTGCGTTTGTGAATTGTCTATTGTTTTTTAGCGCTTCCCAGCTTATACCTTTATTGAACAGAGAAAAGGCAACTTTGTAAATAAATTGGTGTTTATTTCTTACCAGTTTGTACCCTAGGCATATTTTAGAAGGGTAACCTTGAACGCACCCATGACAAAAGTAGGCTACAATACAAATAAATATTGCCATTAATGAATGGCAATATTTATTTGTATTGTAGCCTACTTTTGTCATGGGTGCGTTCAAGGTTACCCTTCTAAAATATGCCTAGGGTACAAACTGGTAAGAAATAAACACCAATTTATTTACAAAGTTGCCTTTTCTCTGTTAGAATGAAATGTGATACATGGTGTTTATGTCTCATTGTGTGCCTGGCAGACACCATGATCACTACACACGGTGTCCCCCTCCAGAGTGTAAAGAACCTTGACGTGATCTTGGTCAAGCCCCTGTCTTTCTCTGCAAACATCAAAGCAGTGACTCGATCCTGCAGGTTCACGCTCTAAAACAGCTGTAGAGTACGACCTTTCCTCACACAGGAAGCGGCGCAGGTCCCGTCTAGACTACTGCAACTCTCTGTTGGCTGGGCTCCCCGCTTGTGCCATCTAACCCCTGCAATTTATCCAGAACTCTGCAGACGTCCTGGAGTGCAACCTTCCTAAGTTTCCCCTGTAACCCCGCTCCTCCGCACACTCCACTGGCTTCCAGTCGGAGCTCGCATCATCTTCAAGCTTGCCTATGGAGCAGCAAAGGGAACTGCCCTTCCTTAGCTTCAGGCTATGTTCAAACACGACATCCCAACCCGAGCGCTCCTTTCCGCCATCTCTGGTCTTTTGGCCCTCCTAACCCTACGGGAGAGCAGCTCCCACTCAGCCCAGTCAAAGCTCTTCTCTGTCCTGGCACCCAAATGGTTGAACAAGCTTCCCCCTAAAGCCTGGAGATCGGAGTCACTCCCTGCCCATTTTTCAAAACGTCCAAAACTGTTCAAAGAGGTAGGTTACAGTGTCTTAAATAACTCTGCCCCACCCCCCACCACCACACATTTTAAATAAATAACTACTAGCACTGACTTTGCTGAAATATACTTTGTTGAGGGAAAATGTACTTGTTATGTGAAGTCTAAGCCTTATAAGTTGTTTGTTTAAAGTGGGTCTAGTTGACCCTTTCTGAGTACATTTACTACATTGAATTACTGTTATTCTACAGTACCAGTATGCTTCAGTAGAATTTTGAGCCCATTACTTAGTAATCACATTGTAAAATCCTCTGTGCCTTTCATCCAACCCACACCCTGCTGCTGTATTTGTGATCCCTCCTTCTCTCTCTCCCTTGTTCACTCTCTCGGTTTCCCTCGCGTTGGTGTTTAAATTCTGAGGGAATGAATGGATTACTCTTACTGAAATAGCTGTAACTATGATTTGAGGTCAACAGCAAATCCATTTAGAAAAAACATACAAATAACCCCACTTTTCTCTCCCATCCATGGTGACCTGTTTTTCAACAGTTCCTCATCATGTGGAGCTGAGCCAAGAGCTTAGTGGCCCATTGTTAGGAGGTAATCTGTAACACTATTTCTTCCCTAATATATTTACATTATTGTATTAGACTAAAATAAGCACCCTATGTGAGTGAGAGCTGGAGTGTTGTTTAATGATTACCTACAGGACTGACAACAAACAGAAGGGGAGGGGAATCAAGGGGAAGCAAGGGGAAGCAAGGGGAAGCAAGGGGAAGCAATGGGAAGCAAGGGGAAGCAAGGGGAAGCAAGGGGAAGCAATGGGAAGCAAGGGGAAGCAATTGGAAGCAATTGGAAGCAATGGGAAGCAATGGGAAGCAAGGGGAAGCAAGCGGAAGCAAGGGGAAGCAATGGGAAGCAATGGGAAGCAAGGGGAAGCAAGCGGAAGCAAGGGGAAGCAATGGGTCATGGCGGAAACATACTGTGATGCAATTCTTCACATTCTGGATTCTAGTAAAAGGCTTAGTTTTGTGACTTCACAATAATGTGTCTCAACCTTTTCATCAAACGCATGCAATAATGCTTTAATTAACTTATAACAAAGCTACAACTTTTTCTTGGGAGGAGAGGCTATCTGATGCTAATTATGGATACCTAATGAGTAAATGTAGAAAGCATGTGATATTATGACCTAATCGCATGTGTTCTTGAAAATGGTTGACCATAGATCAATAACAGATGAGGTCAATAGGGCAGAATGGGTTTTTTATGGATTTATTCATATTTAAAATTTTAAATGATCATTTTAAATAAGCAGATTAAGGGATAGAACCTTTTGTGAAAATGTCCTTAGTTTAGGATTGGATTCTAGAAAATGTCTCCCTGCATACTGAATATGATGAGGGGTGCCTACATTAAGAATTCATAACTCATTCATAACACATTCCCAAGCAGTGGATAATTCTTATCTCAACCACTAATATGTTGGTTATGTCACGGTAATGGCCCTTATCAACTAGCTACAATTATGAGCTGCTGCTTATGAATGTGTTATGGATGTATTATGAAGCCCTTATGTAGCCTAGCCTACCGTTCAAAGTGTTACAATTTTTTTCTGGGTTATTTATTTGCCATGGCGGAATTATTATCATTTACAAGCACTACTTTCTAAATAGAAGGCTCTGAATTTGCGGGCAGTTCTTGTGATGCACGGGTTCACAACTTATTCATTTGTAATTAGCAGGTATTACTTCTTAATTGACACTGATACTGTTTTAATAGTTTTTAGGAGTACAGTTTCAACAGAAACAAATCCGCTCATTCAATACAATAAAACTGGTGGCATGGAAGAAATAAAGGGGAAAAGCAACGAGCATTGAAGCTAACGAAGTGCATTACACACATATTAAAGTCATTTTCTCTCTGCCTCCCAGAATTGGCCAAAACACTTTTAAGTTTCCATTGTACTCCCAGGTATGTAGTTTTTTTTTCTAGTTAACTTTGAAGTAGCTCAACAAAAAAAAATGCATATAGGTAGAGAGGGGATGGCATCAAATAATGGGCAACTTCAAAAAGCATGCTGCCACTTAGCTCTCCCTAAGCTAATGTCCTCGAGACATTCCGAATGGAAATGATTCAAATTCATTTAGTGGCAGCAAATTGGTCTAAGTTCAATCAGGAAACAGACTGACGCTGAACAAGAAGCACAGCGTAATTAGACTTGTTTGTCAAATGAAAATTTCATTTGGGCAGAAATGAAACCTTCCAGCAACTTATTTTAAGGTGAGCTTCTAGTTGTATTATCAGCTAAATGCAGTAAAATCCATAATCATATGGTGATAATGAAAATGGAGCCAATGTTAACATTCAGGCTTCGGTTACCCCGGGCACATGGCGATAAAAATTAAGTACCATAGTCCTCTGCCAGGCACGTTGACACCCGGGCTGGTCTTTAGCCTCTTAGATGCGTTTTTGCATTTTAAAAAACTTTATCAAAGCCCTGTTCGCATGTGGAAAATGTCAACGTAAAATGCACTGAAGGCAAATTGGAATTTCATTAATTGCAAAATTATTGCTTTTGACTGATGTATTATTATGCTTGTTAAGTGCTTGAGACTGGAACGCTCTTCGTCTGTCTGCTGTGCAGTCTCACCTCCTCTTGTTCGTTGTCCTTTTCGGAAAGTTAGTTCTACTTTCTGACAAAAACGGAAACATAAAGTAGTTGTACTAAAGGGTAAGTGGGGTAATATCTGAATATCTAAAACATTCATTTCTAACATAATAGCATTATCTTTTGTCTTATGTGGATCTAAATGATGCCACGCAGAGTACAGGGACAAGTTATGGGGAAAGAGGAAAGACGATGGACACATGATCAGACACTATTCTCCATTTGTTTTGAATTTAGTTAGCAACCTATTGTTGGAGTGTATTGGTCTAAATCAGTCACTTACAGCCTGAGCTACAACACACCATAATGGTTGGTCCTAGATTAACCAATGTTGTCATACAAAGAGGCGACCTCCCATGGTCTAGTTGGTAATGATCCATATGTTTCACTAGGAATATAGACTGCATAGAGAGAGCGCCTATCAGTCCTACCAAGAGTATTGAGCTGCAACCACAACACAGCTTTAGAGAGGCCCCTGTGTGCAGGTATCAGACAGTCCAGAGTGTTGTAGGTATCAGCTGACTGATATACCTACCCTTACAGAGCTTGTGTTTATTGATTTACCTCTTAATCCTCTGTATCTCAATGTTGTCAATGATGTGGGAGTGAAGGAATCAGTGGGCTGACTGATCAAATCCAACAGATTTGTCAACAGAAAATGCCGACTTAAAATGAAGTAAACTTTTTTTCTTCACTTACTTGGTTTGAATGACACACTGACTCTTGGGGGATTCAAACCAAGACCCAGGCTTGGAAGCAGCATTTTTTCATATTTGATTTGTTCTTCTCTTCTCACCTCAGGTGTGCTATTTATCATACACGAGCCCAATTGCAAAAGTCATATGCTGCATAGAATATCAACTAAAGGGAACTACTGTCCCTGTACTTCGCCATGCAGGAAAGAGGTACATTACGTACAAACAGACGCACACGTGTTATACCATACAGGCCAGAGTATTAGTCTTACTACTATATACCTTTCACAACAGTTTAATACGTAAAGACAAATAATGCTGTTTTTTTGTTTAGTAATTATTTGATCATTTCCAAACCTAGGCGTTCAAATAATTTGTGCACTTGCAATTAACGGCTTGCAATTAAGCTTTTGGAGGTGGTTATCAATTAAAATGTCTCCATTTAGACATCACTTTAATATCAAGGCAGATTGTTACCTGGTAACCTGTGTCAGTCATGGACATTGTTAAAAAACAATGTAAAAAACTAAACCTACAGTATTGTCACACGGCTCATCTCGATTAATCACATATATGCTAACCTATTGCAATAGACATTGGCCTTGATACACAGAGAGCTGCATACGGTATACACATATGTCTTGCATAGATGAGATTGAGAGCAACTGCAAATGTATTTGCAGTGGAGGTCTGACCTCTTGTGAACCATCCAGGTAGTGCACTAGTGACTAGTATGCTACTTAATCGAGAAACGCAGAACAAATTATGAATCATGTTTGTCACTCAAAATAATCGAAATCTAGGCACATTTTTCTGTAAATAGAGTTTCTGTGAATGCAAACCCACTAACCCACCCTGTTGGAAGTAATATTCTGTGCAATTGGACAGTATGAGTTTGCTGTTTGGTCATATTTGATCAAATGTATGTTAAATGTTACATTTTCTACTTATAATCCAGCATTGAGAGCTGAGATTCTGTTTCATGAGAGCTCTACAGTAGGACTACACACAATACTATTATTCAAAAAACCATTACATGTTGCAGACAACTACAGTATATTCTGTATGGGGATAACCAATGATTGAAAAGTATACTGCATGCAGTAGCCGGTTTTGATATCTCACCTCTGTGGTGCAGTTGGCTAGTTATACATAGTCACTTGTCAATCTATTACTCCTTGACATCATTGAATTAGATACTGGATTAAGCAAAAAAACAAGGCCAAGTATAGTTCAGCTTCATGGCCACGAGTACAAACTCTTTAAGAATGAGCAGTGTAATACATTGAACCATACTCCTGCCACGGGTGGCACCTTGCTAAACCTCTTCACTATTTACCCTATTAATACAAATATACTGTACCTCCGATATACCACATTGTCAAGGATTGCACAAAATGTTGGTATGTATATGGAATATAGCACTAATTTGTGTTGCCGTGAACTTAGTACCTTTTGGGGATCTGTACATAGTATACTGACATCGTTCTATATTTAGATATGCTCTAAGAACAATATAAAAGCTCTTACATTGACAATGAGGCCACTCTGCAAATGTTCTATTCAAAATAAATGAAGCAAGAATGATCTGCTGGACAGCATGATTACTGTAGGCCAAAGCTGACATCCAAACGGAATGTCTTATCATGTCCAAGTGATTCCAGCAGAGCAGAAATGGTAGGTGACAGCAAAATTATCTTTAAATAGTATTTTAAGATGGTGATCAATATTGCCTATTTAGATCATCCAGATTAGGCTAACTGGTCCTTTAAATGTTTCATAAATTATACACTGAACAGAAATATAAGTGTTGGTCCCATATTTCACGAGCTGAAATAAAAGATCCCTGAAATTTTCCATATGCCTAAAAAAGCATCTTTCTCAACTTTTTAAAAATCCTTATTAGTGAGCATTTCTCCTTTGGCAAGATAATCCATCCACTTGACAGGCATGACATATAAAGAAGGTGATTAAACAGCAAGATCATTGCACCTTGTGCTGGGGGCAATAAAAGGCCACTTGAAAATGTGCAGTTTTGCAACAAATATCTCAAGTTTTGAGGGAGCATGCAATTGGCATGCTAACTGAAGGAATGTCCATGCTAACTGCAGGAATTTATTTCCAGAGAATGTAATGTTAATTTCTCTACCAATGTCGTTTTAGAGAATTTGGCAGTACATCCAACTGGCCTCACAATGTGTATGGCGTCGTGTGTGCGAGTAGTTTGCTGATGTCGACGTTGTGAACAGAGTGACCCATGGTGGCGGTGGGGTTATGGTATGGTCAGGCATAAGCTATGGACAAAAAACACAATAGCATTGTATCGATGGCAATTTGAATGCATAGAGATACCATGATTAGATCCTGAGGCCCATCGTCATACCATTCTTCCACTGCCATCACCTCATGTTTCAGCATGATAATGCACAGCCCCATATTGCAAGGATCTGTACACAATTCCTGGAAGCTGAAAATGTCCCAGTTCTTCCATGTCCTGCATACTCACCAGACATGTCACCTATTGAGCATGTTTTGGGATGCTCTGGATCGACGTGTATGACAGCGTGTTCCAGTTCTCGCCACTATTCAGCAACTTTGCACAGCCATTGAAGAAGAGTGGGACAACATTCCCTAGACCACAATCAACAGCGTGATCAACTCTATGCGAAAGAGATGTGTTGTGCTGCATTACGAAAATGGTGTTCCCACCAGATACTGACTGGTTTTCTGATCCACGTCGCTACCTTTTTTTTAAAGGTATCTATGAGTGTGACCAACAGATGCATATCTTTATTCCCAGTCATGTGAAATCCATAGATTAGGGCCTAATGATTTTTTTTCAGTTGACTGATTTCCTTATATGAACTGGAACTCAGTAAAATATTTGAAATGATGACATGTTGCGTTTATATTTTTGTTCAGTATATTTCCTCAGCGATAATCTCTTTAAAACTTCATTGTATTATCAATGTTACTGACTTCAGCTTGTGGCAGCTCTAGCATGTAGAAAGAGGAGGAAACTGCAAAAGAAAGCAACACTTTTTTTTAAAGAATGTAAACATATTGGTTTTCATAATTTTTCTGCTGTTTATAAAACTAAAATATACAATATAAGAAGTAACAATTTGTCATAAGTTTGGCTACTGGCATTAACAGACCATTTCAGTGCCCTTGTTGGTGTCCGTCCTCAGATTTGAAGGTTGGGGGTTCAATCCCCAGTCAAGTCATACCAAAGACTAAAAAGGGACTCTGCTTGGCACTCAGCATTAAGGAAATAGATTGGGAGTACGTGCTTCTACACCTGCATTGCTTGCTGTTTGGGGTTTTAGGCTGGGTTTCTGTACAGCACTTTGAGATATCAGCTGATGCACGAAGGGCTATATAAATAAATTTGATTTGATTTGATTTGAGTACGGCTCTGCGATAAACTAGTATCCTGTTCAGTGGGTGTACTTGTATATCAAACTGTCTCACTCTACAGAAACAGGAGACAGGTTCCTGGGCTGTTCTGGATCGGACAAGATTACTTACTGTCAACGGCAACCACCACTCATTCTTTCTAGTAAAACAGGTCGTTTTTAGAAGGACTACTTAAAGAGATGGTTCACTTTTTTCTTTAGGTTTTAGTTTATTTTCATAGGGGTGTTGTCATTTCATACAAACTGGTTTTCAACAGGCTAGGTAATGCACGGATAAGCTAAAGCGTGAACTATCCCTTTATGACACAAAATCTAGATAATTATAACATTGCGAAGTGGCTTGTCTAAAACGTAAGATTACAACAACAGTCAAACAATAGCAGTTTAGGAACCACCCCCGTATACTTTGACAATGGCCAATTGAAATAGGACCCTTCAATGGCACACTTATCTTTGTATTGTTCTGCCAATGACCACCTCAACCTAATGTCTAAAAACCCATGAATAGGATTTGTTGTTGTCTCTTCTGAGTAAGCCTGCATAGAACGTCCTTGTTGAGGGAAATGTCAATGCTATTTTCCTCCTTGCTAGTCAATGCAATGCTTGTTTAAATAATAATTGGAATCTTATCCTGCTCTTTGCTCATCATTTCCCTTGTGTGGGTTTTCTCGACCTGAACTCCATTTAAGTTGTTAATAACATTTTAGAATAGTTCCAATTCAGGTAAGCAGAAATCTGATTACCTTGATGGATTGGAAAATGTATGTCTGACCTTGGTTTATTAGATTTATTTCTGAGCTACAAATGGAGCAGTTTTATCAAGGGAAACAAACATTGCTCAGGTACTCAGGCACAACATACGATATATTCGACCTCAAAGTATGAAAACACTGGGGAAATATTGGAGTGACATACAGTACTTATACTTGTATTGTCATTTGTGCCACTGTGTTGTATTGAATGATTTCTGGAAATCCAGAAAATCCAGTACATAAGTAATATGTCGCTGCAAATGACATATGACTAATGTGTCAGTTTTGGTGACATATTACATGTAGGTTACAATGATAAAATGTCACTACTCTGAAATGTTCTAATGAGACCATATTAGGAAATCCTCAGTCCCACTCTTTGACCCTGATTGGGTTAAAAAAAAATTAAAAAAGTGCAGTACTGATGCTCAAACTTGAAAAACTTGGTAAAGAGTTTATTATTAATAGGCACAAAAACATGCAGTGTGATGATCCAAATGTAAGTACCAATTAAAATAATTGCAAATATGTTCTCATGTTTTGTACAGTAACCTCTGAGGGCAAAACAGAGCTCAAGCACAGAAGTACATTTCCGAAGATGTATTTGTGTGGCCTAATGTGAGTGTGGAAATAAAATCACCTGAATATATTTTCATTAGGTACAAGACTCCATGTGCAGGGTCTAAAACTATTCTCAGATTGTTTTAGATTTCCTTCCATAAGCATCTCATTCTGTCTGAGGGACAGCTTTCCACAACTGCTGGCCAGCTCTTTACCAAATGAGGTTATAGTGTTTCCCCTACCAACTATACATTTAAATAATTTGTTGGAGGGGCCTCTCACTATCACTTTTTATCATATTATCAATGATGACTCAATTTCGCCTCAGCCACTCCAACTGGAGAGCTGAACCCGGCCCTATTACAGTCCTGTAATGAAGTGCAATGGAGTGGTAATTGGTCCACATTATACCAGATCAGGTAACATTAGACATATTTCCTTATCACAATGAGCCCTGCTGCTGACTCATAGTCCCTTTTTTATGCAGGCTATCATCCAAATAACATTTCAGCTACCACCCCCTATTTCAGTTTTCCATTTCAAGATTTCACTCCACATCCTTAGGCTGTAAGTGCAACTTGTTTCTGGTTACTCCCGAAACCATTACTAATGCAGATATGTGGGTGGATCCAGATATGTCTCCTAGGATGGGGAAGTACAGTAAGTGAGCAGGTTACATGAGCGTCTTCCTGTAATGTGAGATGTACACAGTACAGTTCTGGTCTGGCCCTGTAACGCTTCTCGTTGGTGGAAGGAGAGGAGGACCAAAATGTAGCGTGGTAAGTGTTCGGTCATGTTTTAATAGAACAAACTGAACACTACACAAAATAATAACGAAGAGAAAACAAAACAGTTCTGCCAGGTGAACAGACACTAAACAGAAATTAAACACCCACAACCAAAATGGGGAAAACAGGCTACCTAAGTATGATTCTCAATCAGAGACAACGAACGACATCTCTGATTGAGAACCATACTAGGCCAAACACATAGAAATATAACAACATAGAAAAAAGAACATAGACTACCCACCCCAACCTAACACAAATACATAAAAAAGGAACTAAGGTCAGAACGTGACAGGCCCATTGTGCTCTTGTGGCTCCGAACAATATTGTTCTCTTTTGTCCTGGTGTGAGTCAAATTAATAGGCAAAATCATACTCCACCTTTTTGAAATGATATCTCACTCTACTCTAAGAAGTGTTTTTCTAACTGAAATCCCCAACACATTATGTCCCATTTCTGATAAAGTTAATTCATTTAAGAATATTTCAAGATATCACTTCAAATCCCAATCATATCTTTGAGATGAGAGGTTAAACATATCCCAGGGAAATGATGGTAAGATTTTCAGATAGAGAAGCTGCCCTATATTCATGGCGGTTGAATATTTGCACTGTTAATGAACATGCACATATGGAACAAGTATAACTTTTGTTGAGAATGACAGTGGCCAGGGTTATAATTATATGGGTCACACCTTTTCTATCATTTTGTCAAATTATAAATTATATTCAATATCCAAGCATTCAACTGAGCTGAATAACATATTTGCCTATAGTAGACTAGGCATGATTCCCAACTCTCAAATATTCAACCTTTAAATTATTTACTCTCTCAATAGAAATGTGACACTGCAAGGTCAACTTACTGGATAGCATGTACTACAGGGTTGAGGTCAATACAGTGGAAGCTAACAGTGTGGAAGGGAAAAGACAAATGGGAAGTATTGACAATGGCTGGTATTGTTTCATTGACTGTTACACAGTAAATGCAGAGGTGTACAAAGTCAAGGATACTATTTACTGACACTTCACACAGATTCATCATGCACTTGACAATTGGGTTCAAATCAGAGAATGCACGAATTCTGAGCTTGTTGAAATGCATCTGTAGAGATATTGAATTTTGGTCGTTTTTTTTTTTCCGTTTTCTTGACAGAACAATGGTCCAGAAGTATACTTTTAAAAAAGTGTAGATTTGAAAAACAATGGACTTTTGTTTTGACATACTGCAGTGTAGGCCCAGCCTCCTGCTCTGAACGGAGTCTGGCTCTCTGGTAAGGTCAAATCCATGTGCTGAACACTCACTGAGGAATAAAAGACAGGATATTGGATAACAAGGTTAAAATATAGGAGCAAAATATGCTCTTATTAAACTTAGGCTGCTGGGATTTGATATGAGCCACTTAATAGACAGTGGTTTTGAGGGAATCCAAACAAAAGGTAAAGGTATGGTCATGCTTATGGTAGCTAATGGCTGAGTTAAAAGAAATTAGGGGACTTTTTCCACAGGAAATTGTACTTAGAGACAGGTCATGGATCACCAGACTCTTCAGAGGCAGGTTCAGAAGTG
Organism: Oncorhynchus mykiss; assembly: GCF_013265735.2. Classification (NCBI taxonomy): domain Eukaryota; kingdom Metazoa; phylum Chordata; class Actinopteri; order Salmoniformes; family Salmonidae; genus Oncorhynchus; species Oncorhynchus mykiss. The sequence continues at coordinate 12,689,692 of NC_048587.1, read as the reverse complement.
AGCGTTTTATTAGAACTATTCAAAAGTCAACATACTTTTCGGGGAAGGAGATAAAAAAATATTATATACACAGTCCCAGTCAAAAGTTTGGACACACCTACTCCTTCAAGTCTTTTTCTTTATTTGTACCATTTTCTACATTGTAGAATAATAGTGAAGACATCACAACTATGATGAAGTGATGGAGTGCTGCATCAGATCACCTGTCCTCCACAATCA